>NW_024070189.1:54897268-55035150 GCF_014754425.2 Oryx dammah | reverse complement strand
TGTCACTATTTAAAAGGCATGAATAAATTAAAAAAAAAAGAATAAAAAAAAATAAATAAATAAAATAAAAGTTAAAAAAAAAAAAAAAGAAAAAGAAAGCACAGGCTATTTCCAGTAACACATAAACACAGATGTTTTGGGTGGCACCTTAGTTTCTTCTGTAATGAACAATATTATTGCTAAAAAAAAAAAAAGGTATTTTCTCAACTGAGTGGAAAGCAAGAAGAGATCATACAGTAGATTTGTTCAGGCTGGCACCTGATTCCAGAGCTATAGTTGTTTGCCTTATTGTGAGTTGAAGATCCAGGGCAAAGGTTTCCCAACAATGGGGAATGACAAGGGAATATGGGTGCTCCTCTCCATTATTCAGTCAGATCAAGTAAAATCCTTTGGCTCCTTCTGACAGTCTGCTACTCAGAATTAAGAGAATGTTTCATGCTCATTATATTGCCTTGGAGTTGGTCTTCAGTAAATGTTTGTTGGGTGAGCAAGTAGAAATAATTCAGTTCATTGGAGTTCAATGCTTGATTTGAACCTCTAATAAACCAGAGCCATGGTCTGCCCTTTATTAGAACTACTCATGCCTAGGCTCTTTTCTATCCATATTGGAGAAGGCAGCAGGCAAGGTTTAGTCATTTTGGAATCCCAAATACCTTACGTGTAGTAGGAGCATAGTACATATTTTTGCAATTGTGTTAGCTCAGATTGCTTTTAAACTCCTTTAGAAGGGACCCTAAGGAGAGCCGATGCACAATCTTTTCTTCTATTGCCAAAAGGACATCCATGAAGAGTCTCTATGCACCCTTATTATTCACCCAGAGAGTTCCAGAGCACCACTCTCTTCAAGGCAGGGCAACAGATATACTAATGACCCAGGCAAGGTTGCTGCCCTCCAGAATTCACTACTTGGTGGGAAAAAAGATGGAACACATACAAAGATAAATAGGAGATAGAGCAAACTGTGATCATGTGCCAGCCAAGAGGTAAAGCCAACAGCGAGAGGAGACTGCTACATCAAAGTGAGTTGTCACTTAGAAAAAGTATTTACATTGAACATTTTAAAGACAAGCAGGTACAACTTTCACTTGTAAAAAGGATATAGCCAGCAGTCCCCGATGCAACTAGTCCTGACTCTCCACTCTGGTACTTACAAGAGAGAAAAAGATGAAAATTAGGCACACTGAAGATTAATATTGGAAAGAGGCCCATGACTGGAATTTAGAATGACTTTGCACTACACCTAAGGTCAATGGAAATGGCTTAGGAAACTCAGTCAGAAAGAAGAACTGTATCTGTATTTTACCTCTTGAAACAGCCTTTTCAAGTACAGAAAGATGGCAGAAAGAACCGTCCTTCTACCACTGCCAGCTTCTTGGTCCAAAGAATCTCTGGAATCTCTACCTGATGGAAAACTGATCAGACTTGAATGCATGGCCATAACTTTTGAAGATCCTCTTTGCTCCTACTTTTCTATACCCATCTGGGAACAACTTATATAAAATAACTCACTAGAAATGAGTGGTTTGGACTTTTTCTTTTTACATTGCATCCCAAAATATGATTCCTATAAAGATAAAAAAAACCCTAAGAAGAATGCATGCTAGGATTATGGTTTTCCAAATACTGGATTAGTTCGAAGTATCAAAGAACCAGACAGTGTATGTGGGGGAAAATCTTAGCCCCATAAAACTGAGCCACATTAGATGCATCGCTATTTGACACTGGGAACTGAGCTGCAAGTTAGAAACAACCACCACAAGAATTTAGAAAAGAATTTGATCCACACCCAAAGTGGGGATGATAGGGTCAAGGGAGATCCATACAATCAGTCTATGGACAAATGCCAGCTTTCAAAATATCTCCCCTTGTTTGAAGATGAATAAAAATGACCCCAAACACACCCAAAGGTCTTATGAAAACACACTGCAAAACAATGGAAAGAAAAAAAAATCATTCTGAAGCTTTGGAAGAACAGACCTCTAAAAATGATCTGTACAGAACTCAGAAGAAAATTTTACAATATCATGTGATGTCATTAGTGTGCTGCTACAGGATATGATTGAAATGAAACCAGAGAAGAAAGTTATTATGAGAATAAGCTGAGATGTAAACAGAGTATAGTGTAATGAGAGTGAGCCAAGAAAAAAAAGGGAGCTGGATAATATTATTACGAATTGCAAGGAGACTGTAAACTTGTAATAAGACCATCTAAATCCACCTCAGAGGTAGTATAATAAGGCCTGTCAGTACAGAAAATTAAATCTGTAACTTGGAAATGCTTTCTGAGGATATAGGAGAAAATACTAAAAGATCAAGAGATGAAAGAAGGTGGTAAGTAAGCAGAAGGAAGAAAGAACAGAGAGATACCTGAGAATTGAGGAATCTCAAGAAGCAAGATAGAGCAATTGGAACAAATGCATTAGAATAAGAAATGATTGGGGGCAAAGAAAAATTTCAAAGATGAGTCGAGAATGAATTAGCATAATATAAAATAATGGATAGTAATAATAAAGATTCCTTGAACATCTGTCTAAAGATTTTGTTCATGTTAATTTCATTAACTCATAACTTCATATTAATAAAGTTATGTCCATCCAATCGATGATGCCATCCAACCAACTCATCCTCTGTTGTTCCCTTCTCCTCCTACCTTCAATCTTTCCCAGCATCAGGGTCTTTTCCAATGAGTCAGTTCTTCGCATCAGGTGGCCAAAGTATTTGAGCCTCAGGTTCAGCATTAGTCCTTCTAATGAATATTCAGGATTGATTTCCTTTAGGATTGACTGGTTTGATCTCCTTGCTGTCCAAGGGACTCTCAAGAGTCTTCTCCAACACTACACTTCAAAAGGACCAATTGTTTGATGCTCAGTTTTCTATATGGCCCAACTTTCACATCCATATATGACTACTGGAAAAACCATAGCTTTGACTAGACTGACTTTTGTTAGCAAAGTAATGCCTCTGCTTTTTAATATGCTGTCTAGTTTGGTCATCACTTTTCTTCCAAGGAGCAAGCATCTTTCAATTTCATGGCTGCAGTCACCATCTGCAGTGATTTTGGAGCCCAAGAAAATAAAATCTGTCATTGTTTCCATTATTTCCTCATCTATTTGCCATGAAGTGATGGGACTGGATGCCATGACCTTCATTTTTTGAATGCAGTTTTTTCACTCTCCTCCTTCACTTTCATCAAGAGGCTCTATTGAGACTTTTTTCCCTTCAGTGTAGTCTCTGTGCCTAAGAGTTACATAATAGTCTTAAATAAATAAACTGTTGTTATGTTTAAACTAGTTAGGATGGCGTCTGCTTTGCCCCCAGGAAGCCACCTAGATTTGAGTTCTGCTCTAGTTATCAAAAGAAGTCATATACTCTCTCTAAGCTTCAGTTTCTGCATATCATATCTTACTTGATTAACACTATAACCTTATGAGATTGAGTCTGTTTTCCTCAAAGACCCCAATCATACTTCACTAAGGCAATACAAATGCTTTCCTCATTCTCAGTTGAAAGTCACACTCACTAGACTATGTCTACCCTCCAACTCTTCTATTTGCAAAGATGTGCTAATTTGGGCCTAGAGGTGCAGTGAACTGGGATCCTAGAACTGGGTGGGGGTGGGGGCAGGGTAGGGTTTTAAAGAATTTCTAGCTCAACCACTCATCTGATACATGGAAAGTCAACACTGGGAACTCTTATGTTGATATATTTGCAATCCGTCTAAAGCTGAACTTACCCTGAGCCTGCTTTTTGCCACAAGTGTGCAGCAAAACATGACATTAACCAGTTGTTTTGTCTACATGTCACCTAATTTGAGCATCCTTGATAAACTGACTGTAGTGATTAGTTATTCATTTACTGGAGAAGTTCATCCCAAACGCCCATTCCAGAAAGTGGCAGACATAACAATCTTATGAGGCATTTTCCTGAGAAAAGCTGGTCTGGAGCTTCACTTCTGCCAATCACTATCACCTTCACTGACAAGGTGATATCTAGCAGCTCAAACAGAAATGGTAAAAAGAGCCAAGCCTGGAAATAATACAAACTGTATAACCCAAACTGTTCCAAATTGAACCTTAGGCAGTTTCTCCAAATGAATTATTCACTAACTTGCCCAAGGTCTAGAAAGTTTCTCCATAAATTTTCCTTTGTATATTTATAATTACAGACTTCTCTCTGAATTGTTGTCCTTTGCCCTGGGTAGCATTTCACACTAAATGTAACACAGAGGTCACATCCCTTTGCTTCTCTAAGGTATTTTTACTGTGGGCTCTAATTTTCTGGCTCCCATTCAGTGACCACATTTGCTTTCCGAGCACCAAGTTATCTTCTCATTTTATGAATGTGGGCTGACACAGATGCCACCTGGCAACATGAGAAGATGCTGAAGGAAAGGAAAGGCCTTGTAGATGAAGACCGCAAACTGAGCTCAGGCTCTGAAACCCTCCAGTGCCCAGCTTTCGGGAGCTAGGAATGGTCATTACATCTATTCTTAGGATCAACATCTCAGAGGATGTCTACACCATTGCTTTGAGGTAGACATTCTGGGAATGAGATTTAAGAGTGGACCCTTACTACCCAGTGGACTATTTGGTTTCATCTGGAGATGGATTCTGCCATCCCCAGAGTGTCTTTATGTGCATGCATGCACGTGTACACACACGTACACACAGAAGACTAAACAGGGTCAGCCTGCTGGTCTGCATGTAAACAAATTCACCCTCAATGACTCCTTCCCCTCCCTCCTGCATTCTGGGTTGGCCCTCAATTCTAAGTAATGCTCTTACATCACCCAGTCCCTTTTCCAATGGTTAAACTGAAGCTTCCTCTCAGTATTGAAAAATCGTTCACACTAAGACTTGATGACCCCTACCGTTTCTGTTATCTCTGAACTTCTCTTGACTCTTCCTCTCGCATCAGTAATGGGCCCTAACTCACCTCTCCTCTGGGACCACTTCTGTCATCATGACTGTAGACCTTAGCCTCCACATGATGGCCTATCTACCATTTTGGCTTCTCAGTCCTTTAGCTCAAATGACTGTTTAACCACTTTAACCTCAGACAGCCATTCATGTGGTCACTTCCTAGACATATTTTTATCATTAGAAACTGTGCCACTTGTAAAATCTCCAGTTCATACTTTGAACTTGCTGTTCACCCTTACAGTAATTTCTTGCTAATATTTCCCCTCCAACAGTTCTTTAACCCCACTGACTTCTCTATCACATTACTATCATTTTTATAAATTGTCTCTGCTTCATGTCCTAACTTTCCTCTTATTATCCTGCCCAAATCCCATAATGCACCACTCAAATAACTGCCTTTAAAACACCTTATTTTCTTTGCCCTAGTCTCTTTCTGTTACACTTGCCTGGCAAATAACAACCACAATTACACTCAGATATACCTTTACTGTACATAGTCTCCTATGCAGATAAATTTTACTGGAGAAAATTAGCAAGAGTTAATTAGCAACAGTTAGCAAATGTACTAACTGGACTCATGTAAAATTTATGACCACAAATATTACATGGGCATTCAATATTGTATAGCAATCTTATATGCTTCTTCAGTAAATTAACTTTCCCACTCTTCAAAATGGCTATTTCATACTTTTCTTTTTTCTCAAATCTCCACCACAGTCTTCTCTCTCTACTCTCTGCTGATAACTGCCTCAGAATTCAAAGGTAAAAGTTGCAGTGAGATCAAAACAGTCTCATCTTCCCACTATCAATTATGCCAACTTATCCACAGCATATGTTCTAAATCCCTGCTTGTGAAAATGAAAGCAGTATCCCTGTTATTAACAAAGAAAACACTTTTCCTTGTGCATTGGATCCCATCTTATCTCAACTTCTGAAGTACTCTGAGGCAAGTGTCTTCTAACGTGACACAACTGGGGCCCACAGTTGATCCATAAATCAAAATGCTAATTAAAGCTGGGTATGAGGAAAGTCCCCTGGAAAAGGAAATGGCAATCCACTCCAGCACTCTTGCCTGGAAAATCCCATGGACAGAGGAGCCTGATAGGCTACAGTACATGGGGTCGCAAAGAGTCGGACACGACTGAGCGACTTCACTTCACTTCACTTCACTTCATCATTAAAATAATTATAACTAACGTATACCATTCATTCATTTGCCAGTCTTTTGCAGGACAAAACTTGCAGTTCTGGTTCTCCTTTTGCATACATTGTGTCATCTATAAATTTTAGTTTTTTTTTTTTTCTTTTCAGTTCAGGGAGAATGAAAAGATGCTTAAAAATGATCTGAGGCCAACATCCTTGATTGTTATGAGTTTCCCAATTATTTATAGTTGTGTTGCTCATAACAATAGATAAATGTTTTTAGTAACTTACTAAAAAAGTCTTTTCAAAGCATTCAGCTAATGTTTCAAGCAATTTTTTCAATGGTTTCTTCATTTTATGTAGTATTTCATTACATTACATAACTATAGTAATGAATACAATAGGCTGTACTGGTTGACTAGGGCTGCCATACCAAAACACCCAGACTGAGTGGCTTGAAAAACAGAAATTTATTTCTTACAGTTCTGAAGGCTAGAAATCCAAGATTAAGATATCATCAGGTTTGGTTTCCTTGGAGGTCACAGGACAGGATGAGATGATGGCCTTTGGCTTACAGATGGGCACCTTTTGGCTGCTGTCATATAAGGTATTTTCCCTCCGTGCACATGTTCCTGGTACCTCTCTTCCTCTTCTTAAAAGGATACCAGTCCTATTGGCTTCCTAGGTGGCACAGTGGTAAAGGATCTGCTTGCCAGTGCACAAGACACAAGAGACTTGGGTTCAGGAATGGCTACCGACCCCAGTATTCTTGCCTGGAGAATCCCATGGACACAGGAGCCTGGCGGACTACAGTCCATGAAGTTGCAAAGAGACAGACATGACTGAGCACAGCACCTACTAGATTAGTGCCCCACATTTAGGATCTCATTTAACTTTTCAGAGCATCCTTAAAGGTGCTATCTCCAATTACAATCCATTGGAGGTTATGACTCCAACATAATGGACTGAGGTGGAGGGCAACATTAAGTCTATAAATTAGGCTTAGCAGTTTTGAAGGTGAATTACAATTGCATCTTTGTAAACAATAGATCAAACTGAAAACCACAATTATTCATGGGCTTCAGAGTATGAAATACCAGTCATGGGGATCACTGCTTTACCCCCCTACCCCCCGAAAAAAATGGACAAAGACTGCTAATCCAATCTGAAGTAGAGGTTGATTAAGAGAATTTCAATCATACTAGTGTATCTACATTATCAGATTTTTCCCCTCTACTAAATGAGTTACATCTCTTTATAAATATGGTTTAAAATAATATTTTAGAAAAGATTTTCAAAATGAACCCTTCCTTGGCCCCCATGTCCTTCGGCTGCTGCTCTATTTCTTTTCTCTTTCCTCCCCTCCCAATCCCTCTTAACCCATTTACTCTCTCTCAAGTCACAAAAGAACTGTACATATTTGGTGTCCATATTTATTTCATCCTTTGCTATCCACTCTGATTGGGCATAATGGTCCTTTTCAAGGTCACTATAACTTTCATCTTGCCAAAGTCAATGGTTAATTTTTTGTTCTATCTTGAATTCTCCTTGGATATTTACAAAGTCGATTGTTCCACCTTTTAAAAAATGTTTTAATTTCTGGCTCAGTGACAGCCTCTCTCCTGTTTTCAATCCCCTACTATCACATTAGCCTGCCCGTCTTGGAGTGTCCATGGCTCTGTCCTTGGCTTTCTCATCATCTTTTTTTACATTCTATCCTCAATGTAATTCTCATCCCATCTAGACTTGAAAAACCACTCTGACATTCATAATTCTACATCTCTTTTCTCATGACCACACTCATATATCTAACTGCCTATCTAACATCTCCACTTAGATGCTGAATGGCTTCTCAAATGGAAATGGACCAAATTAGAATTTGTGCTTCCCACTCCCAGCTTCAATACAGAAAAGTCTCTTCTTTGCAGCCATTCCATGTTCAGTAATGAGGCCACAATATCACCAGTTACACAAATCAATGATGTAGGAGCCACTCAGATTTCCTTTTTGTTCCTAACATTCTACACCCATTCCTTAGAAAGTCCTATCAGTCCTTCTCCGGAACCTATCCCAAATCCCACCTATTCTTATCATCTCCATGCCACCTTTCTTTTTGTAGCTATCTATCTCTCCCCTGGGTCGCTTCCACAGCTCTAAGTCATCTTCCTGTCCCCATTCTTGCCAGTATAACCACTACAGTCCATTGTCTACAAATAAGGCTTCTAAAATGTAAACCGGATCATACCCCTCCCCTACAATAAAATTCTATAATGGTCTCCATTATTTTTGAACAAACTCTAAATTCCTCCACTGAACTACAAGGTGATCTGACCTCTACTGACTTTTTGATCTCACGCTTCTTTATTCTCTTCATTACCCACTAGCTTTCAGTCAAACTGGCTTTCTGTCCACCCTTCAAACACACCAAACTAGTTCTCTTCTGAGAGCCTTTCCATATGTGGATTCTTCTTCTTGAAGCATTCTTTTCTTAGATCCTTGCAGAGTGGCCTTTGATTTTCTTGTCTGATTGAATAAACGTAAATGACTGCTATGACTAACTGCACTGTGCAATTTTTTTAAAGGCCAGGCAAAATCTTAACCTAAATGAATTTAATTTTATGAATGGAAATGAGGGTGTCATTATGTTTGATGAAGGAAAAAGGGAAGTACAGTAGCTTTCTAGGCTGGACCAGTCAGACCACACTTTCCTGGTTTTCTTGCTTCCTACCTTCACTTTTCTGCTTGTGGAAATTCAGTCCTGGTAAGTTCATGACTTGGACCTCCAATGTCAACCCAGTTCACCATAATCTGGGAAAACTTTCTACTTGCTATCTCCCTGCCATCCTCTGGACATCTCCTTGGGATATCCTCCCAGCCAGGCCTCAGAACCAGCTATATAATATGCGGGGCCCAATGAAAAATGAAAATGTGAGGTTCCTTTTTCAGAATTATTATGGATTTCAAGATGGTGACAGCAGAGCATTAAACCAAGAGTGAATTCCTTCTAAATACAGGACTCTGGTGATTGCATAGGTCACATACCTTTGAAGTTAGTTTCTTAGGCCCTTCTTTGACATCAGGCTCATTTTCTTCCTGATGCATCTTCTAAAACACCTTTCAATCTCTCCTCCATTCTGACTTCTCTCTCTTGATTCCTGCCCCCAATACAACAGTAATCCAATGTGTGAGAGGTGAAATGTTAGAGTGGAGAGAATCATGGGCAGAAGGAGCTGGAAGCTTGAAAAATCAGGGAATGAGGGTAGAAACACAAAGCCTGGCAGGCAGGAAAATAAAAATGCTTGCTCACATTGTGGCAGGTAATAATCACCCAGGGCTTTAAAATCCCTGGATTCTGATATTTTGATATCTCTATAATCCTCCCAATTAGTTTTGTTCATATAAGGGACTAGACCCATAGTAAGAATGGTGCTTTGTTACAGTTAATTAGCTTGCCTTTATTGTCATGAATTTTATCCTTTTTACATTGCCTAGAGGAAAAAAATCTCTCTTGTTATTCCAGATGCATGAGTCTATTCGCCTTAATCTGTACACAAACTGAACTGTACAAATTTCCACTGTTTCTTTGCCTATTTCTTTTCACTGGGAGAGATTCATTTTGAAACTGAGTTCACACTTGAAGAATGAAGCCCAGCTCATTGCCAGCAGGCCTGGAATTCAGCTATTTTCAGTGTAACCAGGACTTGAGCAAAGCTTAGATGAAAAGTAAAATATTGGGGCAACCAGAAGGAACTGTGTAGACTCAAGAGACCTTTGTGTTAGTGTTTTCCCATCAATGGCTACTTATATTTGATGGGTCAAGTGTAATTTTCTCCTCTTTCCGTCTGGCATTTCTTCAAATCATGTGTGTCACCACTTAAAGGCAGTCAGGTCACTAGAGGTACTTTCAATGCTTAAAATTTTCAGGGAATCTCATTTTCATATGAAAAAGAGGCTACTTCTTTCTTTCTTTTTGGGACATCACAGCTGTCTCTCTCCTCTTCCCCTAACTTCCCAGTGACTTAAAAAAAAAAAAAATTAGTCTGCCTCTGACCTATTTTGGTGACTTGGATCTCCATGGAGATGCCTGGATTCCTAATATAAAATATCTTCTGTCCAGTTCCAATTACCCATTTACTTGAACAGTGAAAGCTGGCACAGAGATATTTTTGAGGAGCCAAAAAGCTAGAATACAAATAATCTGAGGTGACAGTGGTGCCACTGCCTCTTGGCAGTACCTCACATGTTCTTTAAGAAACCTTAGTTCTAAAGTATGCCACCCTACTCTCAACAATGACCTGTGCCTCTCATCCTTTCTATAGCATGAATCCTAAGCCTAACTTTAAACTGACACCAGTCACCTAAGCTCTTTCTCCAGCCAGCCATGTTGGAGGGTTAGTTCACAGTCTATAGGCGCCTCCATGACAATTTGATGCATGAGTAAGTTTGGGTCCCCCTGGTCAATATAAGCTCCAACTGTCCCTAAGCAGAAAGCAGGAAAGAAATCTCTGAGCCAGAAATCAGCAAATAAGAGTAAGCCATTCACAGGGTAGCCGAGGGCACACAGAGGCCCTGTTGCGGGCTACCAGACCATGCTGAATGGAGTGTGCAATCAGCTTGCCTCTGTGCTGTGAGGAACAACCCCGCTGCCGTCCACGGTCACCAACTCCCTGCCCCTCACCCCAGGTGTCTGTATGCATCGGGGTCATCGCAATCTGCAAGACAAGAATGAGAGGAAGGAGAAACAACCCCACACCTTTGACCCAGTGCTACTTAAGTTCCTAGTGTGCCTGCTCTCCAAGAAGCCACTCAGATATGAAGCATCGACAAATGAATTGATTAATGAAGACTTAGGAATAGCCTATTCAATTATTAATGGGATTCCCAACATGATACCACAGGCAACTAGGATGACACATCAAAATAAGAAGCAAGAAGAAATGGAGCATTAGATCATATTTAAAAACAACAACATGCAACTAAATATTGTAAATACCATCTACATTTTTTAAAGTCAGAGTGGCAGGTAATAAGTGGAGGAGAAGAATATTTCTGTCTCTTCCTATGTTGACTGTTTTTATTCCATTGGTAATCTTTGGCAGGACTGTTTTACTTGGCCTCTGTGAAAGAAAAGTTCCCACGGGGCTGCACTAGCACTGTGCTTTTACAGTCTGCTCTTGCCGATTACCATACCTGTTTATGTGTTCTTCCACCTTTGGACTTGGATGGGTATTAAACATTTCAGGCATAATTAATGCAATCAGAGCCAAGATGGTATATCCTAATGATATGTTTGAATGTCTATCTCTGAAAGCTCAACTACATGGAAATACTGAAAACCCACTTAATTTGCAGGAAAGTTGCTTTGCCTAGCTTCTGTTAAAGGTTTAAGGACTATGGGAGGAGGATTAAGCTGCAGAGGTTTCTTCATTGCACTTTGGTTTTGCCCATGTTTTTTGAAGGTTGTCATTTATACCTCAGGTATCAGAAGAAACATTTCAACAAAGTGCCTTGGAAATTAACAGCCCCAACCATCATCTGATGACTTACCCCATTCATAATTAAAAGTTCCCAATTTAAAATTTTATGTTTATTTTAGATTCAAAGTCTTTGGTAGAGTCACATGTTCAGGACGACTGAAATAATTCCAAAGGAGCAATGTTGGAGTAGCTTAGAGAAATGCATTTGAACTAATGTGATATAAAATTGTAATGAAATTAAAATTACATGGACTTGCCAAAAGTCAGTTTGTAAAATCACCTTCATTTCTTTGGCATCAAATGCTTACTTTAGTTATAATAAAATAAGATATTGATGCTTTCAAAAAAAAAAAAAAGAGTAACCCATTCAGACTAGATAGAACAGAAGAACATTTCTTGAAATGTAAAAGTAAATCACTGAATCCATAAGTAGGAAGTGGACCTTAGGAGACGTGGCCAGACACAGGCTCTCCCCTCCCCATCTCTATTCTCTCTCTTCACCTCTCTCACTCATTTGCTCATGTACTCAACATCAGTATACATAGTAGGCAAGAGTGTGGACTCTGGCACTAGACTTTCTAGGTTTCCATCCTAACTAATCTGTGCTTCAGTGTTCTCTTCTGTAAAATAGTACATCAGTTCACTTCAGTCACTCAGTTGTGTCTGACTCTTTGCGACCCCATGAACCACAATACGGCCAGGCCTCCCTGTCCATCATCAACTCCAGGAGTCCACCCAAACCCATGTCCGTTGAATCAGTGATGCCATCCAACCATCCTATCCTCTGTCATCCCCTTCTCCTCCTGCCCTCAATCTTTCCCAGCATCAGGGTCTTTTCCAATGAGTCAGCTCTTTGCATCTACCTCAAGGTATTATAAGGATTAAATGAGTTAATACATATAAAGTATTTTGCTCAACACTTTGTATCTATTAAGCTCCCCTCAAACTAAGCTTTCTCTGCTTGTTTATCAGTACTCATGACTGAAGCACAGTGATCCCTGTTTTGGTTTTTATAAGGTCCAGAGCTCTCTGTTAATTGACTCTGGTATACTAGGTGACTAAAAAAACAAAAACAAAAACAAAAAACTCTATGCAGTATTAAATCACAATTAGATTTTTTTTTAACCAGTTGAAACTAATCAGAGTAAACAAATACTATAAACCTATAGAACTGAATTCTGAAATGATATTATGACTTAAATACTATGAATTCCATATTCCCAGGAAGGTAGCCATTCTAATCCAATTGTCACTTGCCAAAGGGGGTGGCACTGGAGCCATATTAGCAGAAGCTAATACATCATTGTGTCACACGAGTGTATGCTCCTTGGTTTTTGTCTCGTCACAACAAAGATTTGGAGTGACGGACATTAAAGCCCCCTCGGCGTGTCACAGCTCTCGGGTCTTGGACAGACTGTGTTATAGCTCTCAGGTCTTGAACAGACCGTGTTATAGCTCTTAGACAAATCAGTGTTAGAGCTATTTTATTTAGAAGATAGCAGGAAAATCCATCTTCGAGACGTGAGGGTACGTTGATCCAAAGACGCAAAGAGAACAGCGCCTCAGTGCGCAGGAGAGAGAGAGAGCCCTTGGCTCCTCTTTTTATATGTTTTTCCTTCTCCCTGGGCCTGCCCTATACAAATTGGGCTTAGTCAGGCGTGCTGTTCTGCCTGAAGTTCTCACTCTAGTTCTCAGACATTCCTTTGTTCTATTTTCACGGGCTTTTCCCTTCCTTGTCTTTTAGCCACCGGCATTTTGGACTCCTTTTCCCTATTCTAACTACCTAACAATTGCATGACAAGCACTGTTCTAGGAACTGATATGTATTAATTCATAAAAACTCCAAACTAGTCACTACGAATAACCTCACTTATAAATGAGGGCCTATTAGGATGAAGAACTGAAAGTCATGGAAATAATAATAGCAGAACCAGAATTTGAGAAAAGACCCATGGCCTTAACTAGCTCCTCACAATCTCACCCTCGGGAAGGAAGCTGACTGTCAGAAAGGAAGCAAAGGCAGATTTAAAAAGAAAGGGACTATAGACAGGGAGGAATGATTAATCTTTCTTATTCAGAAAAATCTTTAGGGTGTACATCTTTGAAGAAAGTAAAGTCTCTGTCTATGTGAACTACGTTAAACCCTGATGTGATGTGAAACCCCAGGAAGCAGAATTATCTGACTCTTAAGTCATCATGGACAATGAGTAGCTAGAATCATAGATTCAATACTAATGAGTCATGTTGATCAAATTTGCATTTTGTTACGTTCTTAAATACAATTATCTATAGGCATTTGTTCAAAATCCTTCCGAATATATATACAGGTATTTATATGAATGCATTTATATGAATGGATATATATAGCCCTATGTATATATGTGTATAACATATGCATAAATGTCTTATGCTGTGAGTTATATGGCTATGTATAGTATCATGAGAATTCATGATAATTCAAATATCACATAAGATTAAATTTAAAAGTATTAAGACCTGACTCATTTAAATTCTAGTAAGGTTAAAAAAAAATAAAATGCGCCTCTAGGCACAGAGTTACAGTCTCTGATTTTCAGCTTCAGATCATCTACTGAGCTGATAAGAATAGAGAGATCTTTGACTTTTTATAAACTGCAGTATTTCTCTTTTCCTCCCTGGGTCTCTATCCATCTTTATTTTTCTTCTCTCCAAAAAAAGAAATCTTATTATAATTCCTTTACCTAACACTTCTCACCCCCACTGGCATCAAACAAAGCTGCCACTTCTGAAATGCTTCTTTGTTGCAGACACAAACCTTCTCTGCACATTAAGAATCAAAGACTAAAAATTCATCTGCAGCTTTTCCAGCTCCCAACGGATAACTTGAACCCCTGCAAATTCGATCCAGTCATCTCAAAAAAATCCTGAGAATTTAACATCTGAAAAGAACCCATATTCAGTACAGTGTCTTAAACTCCTTCAAATTCTACATGTAAAATCACTATGCTCTAAAAGGTTTCAGATTAATTTGTTCCAAAAATATTAGACTGCCACCCACATTCAAACTGACTTGGTGTGGAAGGAGAATGTAATTTAAGCAAGACTTATGTCTGCACTTAAAAGTCTTAAAATTAAGAAGTAAAGTCTACCCACAAACTATACATCACGGGAGAAACTATCAAGGATCAGGGTAATTATTCTATATCCTTTAATTGTCATGTCACACATTTGAAAACTATAATTTTTAATGGCTTGGTGAAAAGATTGAGTAACACCAAAATAAATGAGCAGTAGTTACAATAATAGAGCACAGAAAAAGAGTATATACGTGTACGGGGGACACATTCACAGAATAGCATTATCATTTCCTGTCAACTGTTCGGTTTCTGCCAACCAATCAGCACACTACTGCCTGACCTTGTCCTTTTCAGATAATCCGAAGCAAAGTTCTCAGAGGTTCTGGGGAAGAGGCAATCTCTCTTTCATGCCTTGACTTTGTTCTGCCCTCTTTGACTCTGTTCTACTAACTTATTTCTTACATCAAATTGTGCCAAACCCTGCCCCATATCCCATCGCATCAATACGCAGCACGGTAATGTTGCATCACCTCAACTGTAAGGAACTATATCGTATACATCTGCATCAGCTTGGGCTCTTTTGTTGCCAGTGAACAGAATAACCAGTCATTCCAGCTTGCCCAGAAATGAGAGGTTTCGGGGATGCAGGACTTTAAATGACAAAATGAGGAACTCCCTCACTATAGATAGGAAATTCAATTCAAACTGGCTCAATTTAAAAGGAAAATCATGAGCTTACACAGAAGGGGAACCATGCAGCTTTGGGAATGCCTAGATCCAGAGGCTCAAAGATCATCCAAGTAGTCTCTTTCCATTTCTTGGTTCTGTCCCCTACCCCCTACCTCCTCTCATCCTATGCTGGTTTTCATCTCAAATCCCACACAGCAGCATGTCAGTCCCAGGCTAAAAACCTCCCAGATTCAAATGTAGGAAAAAAAAAATTAAAAGTTATGCTTCTCTCTTCTATTCCCAACAATCTGAACAAGGGCCTAGTTTTTATTGGTCCAAGATGGATCATGCACCCATTCTTAAACCAAATCCTGAGCCAAAAGGAAAGAAATGCTGGTTTGCACAGGCATAGGTCACATGCCCACTTATGCATCTAAGATTGGGGTCAAGCCCACCCAAACAACAGGAACTAAGAGAGAAGACATGGCTGCTCCTCCAAAGGAAATGCCAAAGTAAACAAAAGTAGATTCTGGGAAACCAATAAATACATTAACAATTCATGCAACAAAATTTGGTGCTATCCCTGAGCCAGGATTATGGAGAATAGATACACTGAAAAGTACTGGCTTTAGAAAATGTTGTAGTTGGGAGAGAGAATGTTGATGGGAGGGACAGTTGACCTAAGGGTGATGGGTAACAGAGCTAGGCAGAAATGGTGGGTGCACATCAATAATTGGGTAACACTGATGCTATTGATCTTAGGATAGTTTTTCAGAGATCTTCTGTTGCTTTTACTATGCTTCACAGTGAAATTTTCTGAATTTTTCAATTGCTCATTTTTGTTACTAGGCAAAGGCATTGTATGTATTAGGTTGGTAAAAAAGTAATTGTGATTTTGGTCCGTGAATTTTAAATCATTATAACTAGGCTCAAACACATCTTTATTAATCAAAATAGTAACTATTACAATCAACACATTTTTGCCAAAAAGAAATATGTTTGTTTATTCCTGTAGCATAAAAATCCATGCTTCAGGATTCAGTGAACTCTCGGAAAGCATTTTCTACCTCCTGCTGGTTGTGGAAGTGTTTTCCTTGCAAAAAGTTGCTTGAAGAAGTGGTAGTTTGCTGGAGAGAGGTCAGGTGAATATGGCAGATGAGGCAAAACTTTGTAGCCCAGTTCACTCAACTTTTGAAGCGTTGGTTGTACAATATGTGGTCAGGCATTGTCATGGGAAATTGAGCCCTTTCTGTTGACCAATGCCAGCTGCAGATATTGCAGTTTTCAGTGCATCTCATCGATTTTCTGAGCATACTTCTCAGATGTAATAGTTTCTCTGATGGGATTCAGAAAGCTGTAGTGGATCAGACAGGCAGCAGACCACCAAACAGTGACCATGACCTATTTTTAGTGCAAGTTTGGCTTTGGTAAGTGCTTTGGACCTTCTTGTTGGTCCAACCACTGAGCTGATTATTACTTGTTGTCATATAAAATCTATTTTTCATCACATATCACAATCCAATAAAGAAATGGTTCATTGTTGTTGCACAAAATAAAGGAAGTCAACACTTCAAAAATGACAATTTTTTTGGGGGGGGGATAACTCACGAAGCCCTCACTTATCAAGCTTTTCCACCTTTCCAATTTGCTTCAAATGCCAAATGACCATAGAATGGTTGCCACTGAGTTCTTTGGCAACTTCTCAAATAGTTGTAAGGGGATCAGCTTCAATGATTGCTCTCAATTGGTCGTTGTCAACTTCCAATGGCCAGCCACTACGCTCCTCATCTTCAAGGCTCTCGTCTCCTTTGCAAAACATCTTGAACCACCACTGTACCCTACATTCATTAGCAGTTCCTGGGCCAAATGTGTTGTTGATGTTGCGAGTTGTCTCCACTGCTTTATGACCCATTTTGAACTCGAATAAAAAAATCACTCGAATTTGCTTTTTGTCTAACATCATTTCTATAGTCTAAAATAAATATAAAATTATAGCAAATAATAAATCATTAGAAAAAACATAAAGCAAAAAATGTGCATTAAAATGATGTATAACAGAACCACATTTATTTAAGAATGTATTCCAGTATCAAATGGCAAAGTTCAACAATGCAAAACCACAATAATTTTTGTACCAACCTAATAGCTCAGCCACAGACAGGGAGAAGGCAGATGCTATGTGGATGTCAGAAAATGGTTGGACTTTTAGCTCCAGACCAATGTCTACATTGAAATTTGTTCAAATTGCCTCATCTGTTTTTGACTGAAGTGACAAGAATGAACACTTGGCTTTGTCATAAAGTCATAAAATTCATTTCAGCCTGGTTTTAAAAGACGTCCAACTGAGGCCAGAAATTTAGGAACTGTTAGTATGAATTAAGTCTTGATTAAAAATAAGAGAAACAATTTCAAATCATACTCTCTAGCTGACTTCATGGATTTCTGAGGGGGTGGGATGTTAATCACTCAATTTTATGGAAAACTAAAATAAAAACAGGTGTCATTAAGACTGCACCTTTTCTAAATCTTAGGTAGGGAAGAATAATGAAATAATCTCTTAAAATGCCTTGGTCCTCCTGGGAATGAAACAACAGCCAAGTCTCAGAGTTCCACAGGTGGTCTATTCATCTTAAGGTTTCTTGGGAATGAAGCATTTCATATTTCTAGCATTTTTCTGCTTTCCCATACAATGTTCTCATTCAGTTCTCACAACGAACCTGTGAGGTTGGCAGATAATCTGTTCCATTTGCAGATAGAAGCAGCTGGCCCGCAGAGTGGTTAAATAGCTTGGCCAGGGTTAAACAACTAGTTCAGAGAATTAAGACCACCCACCAGGGATTGGGATTTTTTTGTTATAACTGCCAAATACCATCCCAAGTAAGTTGAGTAAGTTAGTAGTTTTACTTCTCCACATATGGAGCATGCCCACATATGGAGTAATTTATTAATTATTTCATTTATTATTGACTGCCAACTCCATTCTAAGGACTATGCTGGGTGATAAAGTTACAGAGATGAATAAGGTACATCTCCTGCCTTCAGTGAGCTCTCAGCCTATGTGGTTTCCTTTCCTTATATGTTACCAGAAAAAGTTAAATATAAATGATTTTTGGACTGTGCATCATTTTTTGCTTTGCATAATTCCATTGTAATTATTACAAATTCAGAGAGCAAACATAATAATTGTAACTCTTGACTATGTTCCCAAAACTGTGCTAGGTACAAATTTAATTCAGTTTTCAAACCAGATGTGCAGAGCAAATATAACTTATTCAATTTGTCTACAATTTATCTGGTCTTCCTTCCAAGGCCCAATGCTTTGCTTAAGAAGAAAAAAATAACAATTCTTGTTCCAATTCCATTTTGAGCTTAATAATAATAATAATTTAAACTGTCCCTTAGGTAGTGTTCCTGCAACATCCGGGAAGCAAATCAAACCATTCTGAAAAATCCTATTTTAAATGTCAGAGGTTGACTATCACCCCTTCTCTCTTTTTATTTTTTTTCTGAAACAAACGCTAATACATCCTTCCTTATGCTCACATTGCTTCATGAGTACTTCCCAAGATAGATGTCCCATGCAACTAAGAAGGTCTTGTACTCTCAAAAGCTAAAAGGAAAAATTTATTAATCATTAAAAAATATAGCTCCTGTGAAACATATATTATCCCCCAAAGTTTTCATGGAAGCTCTAAGGGAGACGTGGCATTTACAGATGAGTTAGCTAAGAGATGGGGAGGCTTAATGCCACATTTAAAACCACAAAGCAGATTCATTTTCCTATGCACTTGATGATTTAGCCAAAATACTACAACTCCAGGTATGACCATGTGGGTCTGGCAGGAAGAGTGGTGTTTCATGTGGCTTCCCTACCAGGGAAGGGCACTTGCTGTCCACTGTGCAGACAATGCTTCCTTTATGTGTGGATCTCTAGAGCCCAACATGGTGCCTGGGCATACAGTAGGTGCTCAGTAAATGTTTGCTGAGAGTTAACTGCTTGCTATCACTCTGGGAAGTTTTTTTTTTTTTTTTTCTTCCTCAATGTCCATTTCACAGGCGGGGAAATGGGCGCAAGGACACAATGCTGATGGCCAAGCTGGGGTTGGTC
Organism: Oryx dammah; assembly: GCF_014754425.2. Taxonomy (NCBI): domain Eukaryota; kingdom Metazoa; phylum Chordata; class Mammalia; order Artiodactyla; family Bovidae; genus Oryx; species Oryx dammah. Next base: position 55,015,775 of record NW_024070189.1, on the reverse strand, counting down.
CCAATTCCTGATTCCCAGGCTGATCCTCTTCCTCTGCCCTCACCTTGTACAAGGCTCTGAAGCATGTGTGAATCCTGCAGGAAGCCACATTGAATCAGCATTAGACAGACTGTTTTGGACATCTGGAAACATTCCTGAGGGCATGCAAAAGTCCTATCACTGAACCAGAAGACAGGCTCAGAGGCTAGAGAGCACAAACTGGGGACACAAGTTCTTCAATGCCTACCCTCAAAGAAGATATTAACACCCAAACCCAGGCCAAATTCTGGATTTCTATTCTTGCACACTATCTGGTAGCAAGATAAATTAACCTAATCTGCCATGTTGTGCAGTGGGTGGCTCATAAATGGTGGTAATACTAGGCTTAACCACTTGACTCATGTTAGACTACTTGATGACCACAGCAACTCCCTTGAACAAGTATTATTATCCACATTTTACAGATGAGACACTGGGGCTCAGTATAGTTCACTTTCACAATGTCAAAGAGATCTCAGGGTGGTCTACTTTTGGAAGTCTTTTGAGAACTGTGCACTTCTACCTTCTAATAGAATGACTATTGTTCTGTAACCCGAGTGCCTTAGTCACTAGTCAACTCAAGCACCTACCTAGGTTTTCCGCAAGGCTTCAGTTCAGTTCAGTTGCTCAGTTGTGTCCAGTTCTTTGCAACCCCATGAATTTTAGACAGCCTCTATAAAGCTGCAAGCCATATTGGGGCATGAGCAGAAAATATTGCTACTGAAGTTTGAGCTGGCAGAAGCCAGCCTGATGGCCTCGACAGGGTCATAGGCTCTGTGGGAATATGGAATGGCAGGCAGTGTGGCCTTATGATGAGGAGTTGCTAGGGCCAGATTCTACTCCAGGCTCTACTTTTTCTTAGTTCTGTGTCCTTGGACAAGGTAACTAAACCTCTCTGTGCTTCATACCTCTCATTCATAAACTGTGATAATGGTGCAGAGACACTGAGAGGATAAAATGAGACAACACTTGTAAAATGTTGAGCCCCACTGCTGGTGTGTGGTAAACATTCAAATTATGTCACCTAAATAGACACAAAGGGGATAGAACAGGTGGCAAAGAGTAGGAACAGCCACAAGACATACTGAGTTAAGATCCAGAAACTAGAGAAAGCTGGTATCCCTGGGAAATTATCTTAACGTCTTTCTCATTTTTCAAGGGTTTATGTTCATCTTTCCCCAGTCTTGTTAACTCTCAGTCTTTGTTAACTGACTTTTCAATAATAATTGCCAAAATGTATTGGACACTTATATGTGCCAAGCACTGTGTGAGCTAAGTATGAATTATGTTAATCTCCTAAACATTTTGTTGAATAGTCAGTATTAAATCCCCATTTTACAAATGAGGAAATGGAGCAGAGACATGGAGCCTCTTGTTTACTAACAAGGGGTGGACCAGGATTTGAACTCAGCTGGGTATCTCCTGAGTTTTCACTCTTAACCACTGAGTGCCTCTTGATGCTGCTGCTTCTGCTAACCACCACCCACACCATCATCCTCCTGATCATCATCATTATTATTATCACATCTAACTTCTATTGAACTAAACACAGCCTTTCAGGATTGCTTCAAGAGCTTTATGTATATGAACGTGTTTAATTCTCACACTCTTATAAAGTAAATATACTTAGCATCCTTTTTTTTTTTATCCTCATTTTATAGAAAAAGAAAGGAAGTGCCTTACTCAAGGTCAGCCTGCTGTAAGTGGCCCAGCCACAGTTGAGATCCAGGCAGTCTGGCTCTAGAGCCCATTAACTCAATGCTTTGTCAGTAGAACACCTCATGAATGGTTTTGTTTGCCACCATTTACAAACATTTTTCATATTTTCTATTTGGAGCCTCACTGCCATCCTTTCAAGGAGGATTCCTCTTACACATTGAAGGAGGAAGTTGAGCCTCAGAGATGGGATGTACTCAAGATCACCCCGCTGATCTATAGCAAAGCCAAGAGTAAGCAGGTCTGTCTACCTTCAAGCACAGTGCTCTTGCTATGATTCCTCAGCTACAAGTAACTACCCTGACTCCACTCCATCCTTATTCTCCTCCCCATTCCACCACAGACACCCCATAGATACCCTCTGACTGATTTCTCTTTGTACTGCTCTATCCTGACAAGCACCTCAAGTGTGGTCATCTTAAGTCAAACATAGCTAGTGTGGTCTAACTTCACACTGGTCTTTAGTTAAAAATCAACCTGAAAAATCAAGTCACGTTAACCTATCTGGAAAAACAGAATTTAACACTAGATTTGAGTGAAGAAATAATATTTTCAAGCTAAAACCTTAAGCAAGTGCCAGGCCAGCAGAACAGATTGGTCAATTTATTCTAAAAACCTCTATCACCATACCACATGCCTGGCTGACCACAAGGTAAAATTGTTCTCTCCTCTCTCTAGCAGGTGGAATTCCTCAGGAGGAATTAAAGATTGATTTCAGTCCATTCCTCCTTTATCTTCAATCCAAAGAGGAAGTGGCAGGCAGGCCTGTAACCCAGGTATCATAAAACATTAGAAATTTTTCATCCCTGTCCCATAGCTTCATAAAGAGAGAGGAACAGCTGAGCTAGATGGAGATAGCACCTACTCTGAGACAATAAAGGCCAGTAAGTGCCAAATTACTCTTTAAAATGGAGAGAATACATAGACTTTAGAAGAGAAGTCTGAGAACCCAACATCATAAGTCTCCATTTAAACCACAATCATGATGAAACCAGCAAGGGAGAAAGAAGGAATGGAAGATAATCACTCATCCAGTCATTAGTATAACTGTATGCCTATAGATTAAATTTGAAAAAGTTATATACTGCTATAGTGGTCATCATATAGCAAGTATTTTAACTAGATATATCTTTTGGCAAAAGGGACTATATACTACTTTTTTGTATCTCACACAGTGCCTGGCAAATAGGAGAAATACTCAAGAAAATATTTGTTGATATCAAATCATTGATTCATTGAAGCATTGAGTCAATACTTACATTGATTCTAAACTTGCCAAGTTAAACTTCTCTTTTATTGTCATTCACTAATTTGCAAATATTTGCAAATGCTACTATGTGCCAGATACTAGGATGCACATTTAAAAAATATACACAGTTACTGATCCTAAGGATCATACAGTCCAGAGGGAAGACTGTGAAGAAATAATTACAGACAGGGTGGGATATATAAAGGGAAATCAGGACACTAATGATGTATAGATAAGTCACACTGACCTTGCTTGGGGTTTTCAGGACATCTTCTCTAAGCAAAGGAGGTTTCTTCTCAGACCTAAGTGAAATTTACTGAATCAGAGAGAGAGGGAAGCTGGAATCCAGGAATGTGTGGAAGTTTAGATGTTAGAGAAGAAATGCTACTTTAGAAGTAAAGAAAGGAAGTGTGACAAAAGTAAAACAAAGCGAGAGAGAGAGAGATCAAGAATCAGACCTTAGATGACTTCTAAGCCATGGTAAAGATTTCAAATATTATCCTAAGGGGATTTTAAAAGATCTCTTGCTGCCAGAGGGGGACAGATAACCAAGAATGGATAACAGGAAAAGCGGCCATACTACATAGGAGCAATAGTATAACAGTGACTTCATTCACCAGCAAACAGAAATTGCTCAGATGGGTAATACCTGAATTTGGACAACCTAAAAGTCACATTTATGGGATTCTTCCCAACAATCTTCAGAATTTGAAACAGGAAATAATAAAAGCCTGGTGAATAGACAGAAAGATCACATGCTGAAGGATAAGTGGGAGAAATTAAACTATTAGTGTATGAGTGCCAAGTGCCTTCTAAGTGACCATGGATATTCAGGTAAATGTGTCTGATTGGACAATTACTGAAACAGCAGGCACCCAGAGGACAAAATGTACTCAAGTAAGTCTCTAATTAACAGACAATGTGGTGTTGACTGATGCTCTGTTAGGTTCTAAGCCTGGGTGTACAGATGGCAGCCAACATCCAGGCAAAAGATTAAATATTCAGTGACCATCTGGATAGGCCTTGCCACCACACCAAACGTCGGGATCATTGGAAACATCTGGAATATTGACCTGACTTTCTGCTTTTCCTAGGAAAATTTGCAGCACTGCAAGTCTAGCCACAGGGACTCAGAGAGATTACAATTATCCACTGGCCACTGTAGGAGTTCAGAGAAAGGAGTGTGCAGGTAATTTGAATGGATTTCTATGTTTAGGCTAGCTGCTTCAACACCCAGGAATCTAGTTTTTCTTTTCTTATCAGAAAAAAACTTGATCCTAGAGTGCTATGCTAAAATACAAATGCCTCAAAGTCAGCTGTCATTCCAAAACAGATTTAAATTCCTAATTCCTGAAACATGATCAGCAAAACCACTGTTTTACAAGGTGAAATATTATGACTCCTGAAATGAACCCTCTTCAGATTGAAGTATCTAAGACAGTGAAACCATTCTCAGCTGAATGCAGGGATATCCAGTGTCCTGCAGACTCAGCTTTGCTTGGTTACTTCCATTTAGATGCCATAAACTAGTATTTCCCTACTTGGTGTCCTCCAGTGCAAAACAGAATTAGAACTACAAGTTTAACAGCAGTATCTGAGTCCTGATCAAGAATCTTCCTGCTGCTGCTGCTGCTAAGTCACTTCAGTCGTGTCGGACTCTGTGCAACCCCATAGATGGCAACCCACCAGGCTCCCTCATCCCCGGGATTCTCCAGGCAAGAACACTGGAGTGGGTTGCCATTTCCTTCTCCAATGCATGAAAGTCAAAAGTGAAAGTGAAGTCGCTCAGTTGTGTCTGACTCTTAGCGACCTCATGGACTGCAGCCTATCAGCCTCCTCCGTCCATGGGATTTTCCAGGCAAGAGTACTGGAGTGGGTTGCCACTGCCTTCTCCAAAGAATCTTCCTAAGGACACTGAAAGCCAACTGGGGGTGAGCTGTAAAAACTACAAAAATCTCAGGAAACTCAGAATAGTACCATCAGTTAATATACTCACAACAAGACTGAAAAAAGCTCATCGTGTAAAGACAAAATGCTATAATTTTTCCTGATTAGGAAACTACCATGGGATTATAGTAAAAATATATATAAATTGAGAAGGATAAAGAAGGATAGTAATAAAAAGTCATAAATAATAAATTTATACATAATCACCCTACTGAAAGAGAAATGTCATTAAACTCAGGTAAATTTCCTTTCTCTCTTTTTCCTTCTTGTGTAAATATATGTTTGTGGGTGTGTACATGTGTGCCCATGTGATTAATATTTAACAAAATTGTGATCATCACATATTGTTTTGCATCCCAGTTTTCAAAATGAAGAATATTTTTTCCCTTTATTATTTTAAGTAAACTTGATTTTTAAAGGCTACCTAAGAAAATGGCTGTCTGGGGAGGCCTTACAAATAGCTGTGAAAAGTAGAGAGGTGAAAAGCAAAGGAGAAAAGGAAAGACATAAGCAGCTGAATACAGAGTTCCAGAGAATAGCAAGAAGAGATAAGAAAGCCTTCTTCAGCGATCAATGCAAAGAAATAGAGGAAAAGAACAGAATGGGAAAGACTAGAGATCTCTTCAAGAAAATTAGAGATCCCAAGGAAACATTTCATGCAAAGATGGGCTCCATAAAGGACAGAAATGGTATAGACCTAACAGAAGCAGAAGATATTAAGAGGAGGTGGCAAGAATACACAGAAGAACTGTACAAAAAAGATCTTCACGACCCAGAGAATCATGATGGTGTGATCACTAATCTAGAGCCAGACATCCTGGAATGTGAAGTCAAGTGGGCCTTGGAAAGCATCACTACGAACAAAGCTAGTGGAGGTGATAGAATTCCAGTTGAGCTATTTCAAATCCTGAAAGATGATGCTGTGAAAGTGTTACACTCAATATGCCAGCAGGTTTGGAAAACTCAGCAGTGGCCACAGGACTGGAAGAGGTCAGTTTTCATTCCAATCCCAAACAAAGGCAATGCCAAAGAATGTTCAAACTACCGCACAATTGCACTCATCTCATGTGCTAGTAAAGTAAAGTTCAAAATTCTCCAAGCCAGGCTTCAGCAATACGTGAACCGTGAACTTCCTGATGTTCAAGCTGGTTTTAGAAAAGGCAGAGGAACCAGAGATCAAATTGCTAACATCCGCTGGATCACGGAAAAAGCAAGAGAGTTCCAGAAAAACATCTACTTCTGCTTTATTGACTATGCCAAAGCCTTTGATTGTGTGGCTCACAATAAACTGTGGAAAATTCTTCCAGAGATGGGAATCCCAGACCACCTAACCTGCCTCTTGAGAAATCTGTATGCAGGTCAGGAAGCAACAGTTAGAACTGGACATGGAACAACAGACTGGATCCAAATAGGAAAAGGAGTACGTCAAGGCTGTATATTGTCACCCTGTTTATTTAACTTATATGCAGAGTACATCATGAGAAACGCTGGACTGGAAGAAACACAAGCTGGAATCAAAATTACCAGGAGAAATATCAATAACCTGAGATATGCAGATGACACCACCCTTATGGCAGAAAGTGAATAGGAACTAAAAAGCCTCTTGATGAAAGTGAAAGAGGAGAGTGAAAAAGTTGGCTTAAAGCTCAACATTCAGAAAATTAAGATCATGGCATCTGGTCCCATCACTTCATGGGAAATAGATGGGGAAACAGTGGAAACAGTGTCAGACTTTATTTTTCTGGGCTCCAAAATCACTACAGATGGTGACTGCAGCCATCTGTAAGATGCTTACTCCTTGGAAGAAAAGTTATGACCAACCTAGATAACATATTCAAAAGCAGAGACATTACTTTGCCGACTAAGGTCCGTCTAGTCAAGGCTATGGTTTTTCCTGTGGTCATGTATGGATGTGAGAGTTGGACGGTGTAGAAGGCTGAGCACCGAAGAATTGATGCTTTTGAACTGTAGTGTTGGAGAAGACTCTTGAGAGTCCCTTGGACTGCAAGGAGATCCAACCAGTCCATTCTAAAGGCGATCAGGCCTGGGTGTTCTTTGGAAGGAATGATGCTAAAGCTGAAACTCCAGTACTTTGGCCACCTCATGCGAAGAGTTGACTCATTGGAAAAGACTCTGATGCTGGGAGGGATTGGGGGCAGGAGGAGAAGGGGACGACAGAGGATGAGATGGCTGGATGGCATCACTGACTTGATGGATGCGAGTCTGAGTGAACTCCGGGAGTTGGTGTTGGACAGGGAGGCCTGGCATGCTGCAGTTCATGGGGTCGCAAAGAGTCAGACACAACTGAGCGACTGAACTGAACTGCAGAATTCATCCATAAGGTGCTTTGTTGTTGTTGTTTAGTTGCTAAGTCATGTCTGACTCTTTTTGTGATCCCATGAGCAGTAGCCCACCAGGTTCCTCTGTCCATGGGACTTCCCAGGCAAGAATACTAGAGTCAGTTGTCATTTCTGTCTCTGGGGGATCTTCTTCACCCAGATCAAACCCATGTCTCATGCATTGGAAGGCGGATTCTTTACCACTGAGCCAAGGCCTGAATTTATTTAACCTGAGACACATACATAAGTAGGAATTGGGTAGCACTTTGGTATTTCCAGTACCTATGCCAAGGACTTCCACTTTGTTATTAAAGAAGAAAACAATGACAATTTGTTAAAAGGCCTTTTTCTAAGCAATAATAAATACAAGTCAGAATGGTTTCTGTAATATTCTAAACTTGAGGAATTTAATAATCTTCTATTCTCCTATCCCTCCAGATGTGACAGAATGAGTGACTATCTTCCTTATCTTGAACTTAAAAAAAAAACAGTTGCAAATTTGAAGTTTATCTTTTCAAAGGAAAATACTCACATTTGCAGTCTCTGCCTTCATTTATAGAAATTCTAAGACTAACTGAAGGAGGAAGAAATTCAGTGTCTCAAGAAGAAACACTTTTCATATCTCTAGAATTTGGGAAAAAAGTTCATGGAAGAGAACCTGAATTCACACAATGAACTGATTAAGCTTGATTCTTTTATCTGCAGACATAGGGAAAAAACAGATCTTAAGAAATCAAAAGGAAATATTGATAGAATTGTTTTAAACAAATAGAAATGATTTATGAATACCTACAAGTCCTAGAAATAGAATGTCCACAAGCCCTTCCCATCCATCCTCCCATCTACTTCCTCTGCTATAATCATAGTTCATACTCTGTCCCTCCAGGCACACGCCCCAGAATCTCTCCCCCTTGTCCCCTGTGTCCCAGAATAGCTAAGCACAGCAAGGTAGAAGGGAAAACAGAGTAGAATGTGGGCAGGTCTTGTATTTTCCTTTTCATCACATCTGTGGAGTTTCTGAACATGTATGTCAGATGAGATACATGTTTAAAACATAGGTTCTTAGTTCCTTATACCCAGAAATCCCAACTAAGTAAGTTTGGCAGAAATCTTGGCCAGATGCAGAGATCTGAATTTTAGCAGCTCCCTAGGTTACTTAAGGGAGAAGGCAATGGCAACCCACTCCAGTATTCTTGCCTGGAAAATCCCATGGACGGAGGAGCCTGATAGGCTGCAGTCCATGAGGTCGCTAAGAGTCAGACACAACTGAGTGACTTCACTTTCACTTTTGACTTTCATGCATTGGAGAAGGAAATGGCAACCCACTCCAGTGTTCTTGCCTGGAGAATCCCAGGGACGGGGGAGCCTGGTGGGCTGCCATCTATGGGGTCGCACAGAGTCGGACACAACTGAAGCGACTTGGCAGCAGCAGCAGCAGGTTACTTGAGACTGAAAAATCACATAAGTAGAATATAAGATAGCAAAACCAGAGAAGTAGAATTAAGTGACATTATTATTTTTAAAAATTCTCCATTTCCTAAAAATCTTGGGAATAAAAACCTAAACACAGTTCTTAATTGCTGATTCCACTGTCCTGTTCCTCTAGTTTAGTTTTCTAGTCTTTGAGGTGGGGAACAGGTGGATCAATTTTAAGAAAACACAGATAAGACTTTGGGGCCACTGACTTAAAGCCTGTTTCTCATATTTAAAGCAAAGCTTCTAAGAAAGTTTTTCTGGAACCTCCCTGTTTCCTAAATGGGTAACATCACCCTCTGTACCCAAAGCTCTAACCACACTGGATAATTCCCAGTTTCCTCTCTCATGATAGGTATCTTTCCCCACAATTGTTTTTTTCTTCTTTCTCCACTTGATGATTCCCTCCTCATCCTACAAACCAGTTTCAAATGCTGACCTGGGACACCTTCCATAATACTCTGCAGAATTCATGACTCATTCATTCATTCAATTATTAATTGACTTGAGTGATATACTGAGAACTTACTATGTGTTTGGCATTTGGGAGAGTTTGAAAAAAAAATTTGTTTCTGCCATCAAGCTTACATTACTCTTCCTCATAGCATTTTGTTTGTAGCTAGCTGTTGGAGCTAAATTTGCTGAGCACTTTGTTTGTTCCAGGCTCCATGCTAAACATTCTACAGGCAGTGAAACCTATGAGATTCATTAATCCCATTTTATGTATGAATGAACTAAGGCAAAGAGAGGCTAAATACTTTGCCCAAATCTCACCACAAGGTGAAATCACAAAACTGGGGTTTGAATGCAGTTAGACTGAGTTCAGAGGCTTTGCCTCAATCATTCCATGACATTCCTCCTATATCTTTACTGCACTTTCACTGTACACTATTACAATTAGCTGTTTATCTCGCTGTTTCTCTCATTATATATTGATAGTTCCAGAGAAAGCACAAAGGGAAAATCTATTTTATATCACTTAGCACCTGGCATATAAAATGTACATTAAAATATGATTGGATCCTAGAAACTGAGGTGTTTATTTCCAATCGTAAGTGTGCTTTGGTAAGTAAAGCAGAACAAGACTGACTTGTATATATTTGGAGCTGGAGGTATAATTTAGAATTTGGATGGTGTTCAGTTTTAATCTTGTACTCCTTGGCTGAATTCATGTAGTCTGGTTAAAATAGTTTCTTTTATTTTAGGATTTTTAAAAATAAATGTATCATAGTAAAATACTTTGCTTTTGTTGTATGTTAACAGGAATAAAATTGTAAACCTTCTCTGAGATGATAATAGAAGCTAAAGTTTATTAAACATTTACTCTGTGCTTGAAACTGTGCCAAGCACTTCACATGCACTATCCCACTGGATATTCCCGCAAAGAGCTCCGACCCACAAACTATTTTTATTCCCAACTTGGACCTCTGGTTCAGCCAAGGTACAAAGAGCTTGTAAGTTATCACTCCTGTCCTTACAACAACCACAACAAAAATTTGGGCAATCTAAAGATCAATCATTTCCTGGAAATGTCAGAGAATTGAGGTTGAAGGACAAACAGCTACCACAACATATAGAGACACAAGCACACAGAGAGAGTCACTGCCAGACCACTTACCTGGAGCAGAAGCCACTAGAACAATAAATTGGAAGGAACACTTAGTGGTGATTTTGATGGACAGATGAGGACGGCATGTTTATTACCATGAAAGAAACAGTCTTGTTGGGGGCTATAGTCTTAGACTTTCATGACTTTTACCTCCAGGAAGCACACTAGGTTCTCATGGTGGAGATTCAAGAAACATCCTCTCCTGGCTTTGGCAGAGGGAAGGGAAGAGTAATCATGGTGAAATAATCACAGAGCCGTCTCCATAACAAAGGCCCACTTTCCAAGGAAGACTTTGCCAGCATCAGCTCAGCAGGAGGAAAGGCCTTCCTCCTAGGACAGGCTCCTCCAGCCTTTTCATCTCACTTAATGGGAGGGAAGAGGGAGAAACCACAGTCACTGGCAGCGTTTCCCAGGTGGCTCAATGGTAAAGATTCCTCCTGTAATGCAGAAGATGCAGGTTCCATCCCTGGGTCAATATGATCCCCTGGAGAAGAAAATGGCAACCCACTTCAGTATTCTTGACTGGGAAATCCCATGGAAAGAGGAAGCTGGCAGGCTACAGTCCATAGGGTCACAAAGAATTGGACACAACTGAGCATGCGGAGCAGTGAGCAGCATGGTCACTGAGGTCAGCCCTTTAAAAAAGCAGACTGAAAACGCACAGCCAAGGAAGCGTGAAAATACCAATATGTGAAGGTCACAGCCCAGGTGGATAGGCCTATCAAAAGGCTAATTTAATTGTAAGATTGTAGACTGTTCTCCCTCTCCAACAACTTGCCATGACAACAGAACTCTGGTATGGTAGAATAAAGCTCAAAGAGCTTTAGAAGGAGTACTTAGGGGAGCCAAAAATCAAGAGAAGAGACAAAAAGAAGGACACAAGAAGAATTTGAAGCCTCCAGCACCTGTAACAACAGCGAACATTAAACACAGCCTAACACTTGGGTAGATTAATAAAAATCCCCATCTAAAGTTTCTACTACCTGATACAACATATCTGACTTTCAACAGAAATTATAAGGCATGCTAAAAGGCAAGAAAAAAATACACTACAAAAAAGAAAGCAATAATCAGAATCAGACTCAAGTATGACACACATGTTGGCATTACTTAAAATAACTATGATTAATATGTTAAGGGATCTAATGGGAAAAGTAATCAACATGCAAAACTAGGTAATACAGGCAGAGATAAAAATTCTAAGCAACAGGTGAAAGGAAATGTAGAAATCAAAACCACTGTAACATAAATGAATACCTTTCATGGACTCCTCAGTAGACGTAACACAGCTGAGGAAACAATCAGTGGGCTTTAAGCCAGGTCAGTAGAAACTTTCCAAATATAAATGCAAACAGAAAAAAAAAAAAAGGAAAGAAAAGGCAAAACAAATGAGAACACCCAAGAACTAACAGATAATTTTAACATATAAATTATTGGAATTGAAGAAGGAGAATAGAGGACAAGAACTATTTGAAGCAATAATATCTGATAGCTTTGAAAATTAATGGCAGACACCAAACAACATAAATAAAAAGTTTAGAGAATACCAAGTAAGAAAAATAAAGACCAAAAAGTGCTTTGGCATACCATTTTCAAACTGAAAAAAAACTAAAGACAAACAAAAAACCTTGGGAAAAACTGGAGGTGGAATGGGAAAACCACCTTATCTATAGAGAAGAAAGGATAAGAATTATAGCAAACTTCTCATTAACAACTATGTAACAAAGAAGATAAAGAAGTGAAATTTTTTAAGTGGTGAAAGCAAAAAGGAAAAAACAAACAAAAACAAAACAGCCTAGAATTCTATTTTCCCAGCAAAATTATCTTTCAAAAGTGAAGAGTTGGTGGTGGGGTATGCTATGCAGAAACAGTAGAGACTTAGTAGAAGCTGAAGACATCAAGAAGAGATGGAAAGAATACACTGCAGAACTGTACAAAAATGACTGTAATGAATCAGATAACCACAATGGTGTGGTCAGTCACCCAGAGCTAGACATTCTGGAGTGTGAAGTCAGGTAGGCCTTAGGAAGCACTGCTGTCAATAAAACTAATGGATGTGATGGAATTCCAGTAGAGTTATTCAAAACCCTAAAACATGATGCTATAAAAGTGTTGCACTCAATATGTCAGCAAATCTGGAAGACCCAGCAGTTGCCACAGGACTGGAAAATGTCAATTTTCATCCTAATTCTCAAGAAGGGTGGTACTAAAAAATGTTCAAGCCATCGGACAACTGCACTAATCTCCCATGCTAGCAAGATCATGCTTAAAATCTTGCAAGCTAGGCTTCAGCATAACATGAACCAAGAACTTCCAGACATCCAAGCTGGGTTTAGAAACAGCAGAGGAAATAGAGATCAAATTGCTGACATTTGCCAGATCACAGAGAAAGCAAGGGAATTCCAGAAAAACATCTACCTCTGCTTCATTGACTAAAGCCTTTGACTGTGTGGATCATAATAAACTGTGGAAAGCTCTTAAAGAGATGAAAATACCAGGCAATCTTACCTGTCTCCCGAAAAACCTTAAACGTGCTTTTAAGCTGGCCTTTTCACTCTGCTCCTTCACCCTCATCAAGAAGTTCTTTAGTTCCCATTCACATTCTTCCATTAGAGTGGTATCATCCATGTATCTGAGGTTATTTGTGACTGCAATGTGGGAGACCTGAGTTCAATCCCTGGGTGGGGAAGATCCCCTGGAGAAGAGAATGGCTACCCACTCTAGTATTCTTGCCTGGAGAATTCCATGGACAGAAGAGGCTGGTGGGCTACAGTCCATGGGCTCACAAAGAGTTGGACACAACTGAGCAACTAACACACACACACTTACTGTATGCTAGGTTCTCTGGTAAGAATATGCATTATGTCATGGAATCCTCATAATAATCTTTATAAGACAAATATTGCTATAATTTGTATGAGTGAGGAAATTGAGGCTTAGAGAGGAAAAGTAAATGCCCATGGTCCCCAGGAGGGTATAGACTGAGCCAGGTTGGCTTTTTCCCAAAGCCCAAGTTCTTAGGGCACTAAGAAATACTGCCTTATTGTGAATATCCCACTATGAAAAGGCAGACATAACTTCTGAAATGTCAGAATGGTTTTATCCTTATTTAGTATGGACTGATGCCCTGCCAGAGTTCTGTTTTTCTACCCACAAGATACATCTCAGAAAGTTTCTTTGGAAGCACTTATTGCCTTTAGGAGAGTAAGTTTCCTTTGAGTCATTGAGGGCAGAACTCAAAAGTGTGGGTGTACCAGGAGGATGAGCAAATGGCTCCACTGACAAGGAAAGGCAGCAGCATCACAGTTTTTGTGTCTGAGGGTAGAAAAAGAGACTCTACTCAGTCCCCTGGGAAGGGATTGGGGGAAAGGGAAATTGATGGGGCACTTGATCCATGAGATTGCAGGAATCCTGAGCTAATCTGTCTGAGTCCAGCATCTAGGAACTGGCTGGTGGCTCGGTTAACAAGGGCTATTCAGAATGCGAGAAATGAGCCAGCACTAGCACCTATGACAGAATCCAGAATAGAAGATACACACTGTCTTTTCAGTTCTGCTACTGCCACCCAGCTGCCAGCACCTCCCTCATAGTCACAGTTGAAGATGACGTGTCCTTATTCTGTTTCCAGCTACCTAAACTGAGGGTAGGTTCTGATGACAACAGGAATGAAAATACTGCTGATGCAATCATATTAAAATGGCTTGTTATGTAATCAGCTTTTTGACTGTGTCTATATTTGGCCACCTCATGTGAAGAGTTGACTCACTGGAAAAGACCCTGATGCTGGGAAGGATTGGGGGCAGGAGGAGAAGGGGACGACCCAGGATGAGATGGCTGGAAGGCATCACTGACTCGATGGACATGAGTTTGGGTGAACTCCGGGAGTAGGTGATGGACAGGAAGGCCTGGTGTGCTGCGATTCATGGGGTCACAAAGGGTCGGACACGACTGAGCGACTGAATTGAACTGACTGAACTGAACTGATATTTGGTTTTCTTTCAACTGATCTGACTGATTTCATCTAACAACAGATATGCATAACTTGGGGCATAATTTAGACATACTAGAGTCATCTATGAGGAGCCACTGGAGTAAATCTAATAACTATTGGTGCATGCCATCTGTATGCCATCAATATGCTTAAGGCAATAGGAGATCAGGGCAGAGTGGAAAGAGCTTTTTCTCCAAGTAAATTTAGGCAAATATTTGGAAATTCCCATTTTCCATGCTCATGCTGAAAAGACGTGACCTCTAAAATTCTGATAGCTCAATTCAAGCTTGAAATAAAGTGGAGTCTCACACACACACACACACACACACACACACACACATGACCATAAGTGAACTGAGAAGAAATCAGAAAAGCTTCAAAGAGTAGAGTCAACCAGTCTTTAAGCTCTTCCAGGAGCTTCTTACCCTATCCTGCCACTGGCTGATGGTCCATTTCTGGTCAGATTGGACTTCAGAGTTATTTTAATGCACTACCTTGAATCTTTACTCCTGCCATCAGATGATTTGCATCTTACAGACATGATCTCTGCCTCTGAATGTAAACTCTTTAAATTGCACCAGAATTAAAATGCTATTAAAGAGAATCTTTATTTTTGAGTTGGACTGGGGAGGAAATGAGTCTTATTCATTATATTCTTCCTCTGACCAAGACGTCATCTAAAACACTGTTATTCATCTTGCAAATGCATTTTAGTAATTTCAATAACACTGAAAAAGCTGAAAGGCCTCCAGCATACATTCAGATTCTGAATTTGAACTGTGAATACCGAAAAGACTACACTGAAAGTATGCAATTTGCACAGGAATGCGTCATTCCTTTGAAACTTTACCTTGATAAACATCAGTCAGCATTGTTCCTAAGGTGGCCTAGACCTTAATGCAATATGGAAATAAATGAAAATGGACCAGAGATTCTTCTTATCTTTCTACTTCTGGGAGGTTTAACTTCACACAGGACAGGTTAATAGAAATTTCTAAAGGGAAGTTATAAGGGAACTGGATGCCTCCTGGGGTTGTCAGCAATGGCTCCAGAGAAGATGCTGAGCTCAGGGTTTTTCACATCATCCACAGGCCCTGATGGTTAATCCTGAAGGAGTCAGGATTTGCCTCATTCATTTCAGACTCCACAGAGTCAACAGTAATATCATAAATGTGGCTTTCAGTAGAGGCTAGTTTCCTAGCAACAAAGGCCACAGGAAGTTGAGACCCATTAAGAATAAGAAGGAAACACAATGCTGTCATTGCTCTGATACATTTAAATAGCTCTTTAGAATGCTGAACTTTCAATTCATCTATCTTACAAATTAATTACTGCTTTCACTGTGACTGTCTGTATATATGTATTAAAAAAAAGAAACAAGAAAGAAATCATAATGCTTTGTCAAAAGGCAGCAGCAGTGCAGTCTGAATTACACTCTTCATCTGGATTGAAGATTTTGAGAAAGATCTGCATGCATTTAAATATCTTTTTTAAATGGTAGCCCTCCTTTTGAGTTGAGAATTTAGAGGATTCTTTGCTCTAAAATGGGAACTCTTTAGCGTGTTTAATTTTCTCATGAATAGCGAATTAGCAAATAAGATATTTGGGTGTTTAATCTCTAATCTACATAATAATAACTGCTCTCAAAACAAAATCATCTATTTTAAATTCTTAGTGGGAAACCACTTCACACGAATTTTAGAGGAAATGTAATGCTTTGCATCTAGAAGACCAATATTTACTTTCCAGTTTTTATAGAGCTGTGAATAATAATGAGTCATTCTCCTCCAGATCTGAGCTTTTCCTCTAAGAGAATTTAGACAAAGATGGAGAAACTCTCATTTTTCATGCTCGTGGTGAAAAGATGTAGGTTCTAGAACTTTGATGTTAATTCAGTTTAAATCATGTTGGAAGGAGAAGTAGAAGGAAGAGAGAAAAGGGCAGAAGAAGAAGGAGAAAGAGGAGAAGGAAACAGGAGAGAATGGCTGCTTTCAGAGGTTAGACTTCTAGACTCATGGGTACAAGTAACTGCAGTGGTTAGGTTAGAGCGCACTGACTGAAACTGCCCATCCTGGCCAGGCACTATAGTAACCATTTGTGTGAGCTATTTTATGACAAGATGTCCTGTAAGAAACAAGAAAGTAACAAGCACCACCAATCAGAAGAGTTCAGGAAAGGTCAAAAGGAGACGCCACATGTCTGACCACCTCCCAGAATTCTTCTCGCTGGCATCCATCTTGGCTGAGCAATGTGGCCGCCACAGGAAGGACTCTGAGTCAGAATGATTGGCCAAAGACAACCTGGAAACTAATCCCATCACCATAAAACCCAAGACTGTAAATCGCATGGCAGAGCAGTTCTCCTGAGTTCCCTTACCCTACTGCTTTCCCCCTGGGCATCCCTTCACAATAAAGTTTCTTGCTTTGTCAGTGCGTGTGTCTCCTTGGACAACTCATTTCTGAATGTTAGACAAGCGCCTGCTCTCGGCCCTGAAAGAGATTCCCCTTCTTGCAACAGTTATAGAATAATACTTACTCAAATGTTAGCCGTTTATTGGGTACTTAACTGTCTTAGGCTAAGAGCTTACACCTATCATCTCATTTAATCCTCACATCAATCCATGAGGCATATTCTGTTATGATTCCTATTTTCCAGAAGATAAAACTGATACTCTGAAGTTACATGACATGCCATAAGTTTCCCAGCTGCTAAATGGAAGAGCCTAATTTTGTAATAAGGAATAATAGAATCTTACTGCATGTTGGATCTGTTTCTCTTACTTTAACCTTTGCTCTCCGTTGCTGTTAGTATAATCACTGAAATGATGCTGTCTATAAGCTATAAGTATACATATTGGCCTGCCTCCATGAACCTTGCCCCACTGCCTGAATGTTACACTAAAGTGCCTTTGTTCAGCTCACAGGGAGAAATTCTGACCCTGCCCACTTGTGAATGGCTGCAGAAAAGAAGAAATCAACACATTCCCTCCCCGAGGCTGGCCAAAAGGAAGGTATTCTGCAAGAATTATGGCCTTTTTACTTTACTTCCTCACCTCCTTCCCCTCTCTTTTCTATAAAAGAAACTGGCATCCAGACCCCGATAAGAGGTACTCTCGGACACTAGTCTACTATCTTTGTGAATGCCGGGCTTTCTGAATTAAGTCACTATTCCTTGCCTCAACACCTCATCTTTATATTATTGGTCTGTCATGTGGCAAGCAGACTGAGCTTGGATTCGGTAACAGTTAGAATTCCTGAGCCTGTAATCAGCATTCCTAAACAGTTTTTAAAAAATATATGGGTTGCCATCTGTTAGCACTTTGCTATTTGCATTTAATGGTTTATCTAATTTATCTCTGAAAACAAGAAACAGAATTTGGATCTAGTCCATCCATTGCTGAGTTCATGCTAATTATCACTTGTCTACTGTCCTTCCATTGGGTCCTCCAAAGATAGTTTTCAGATTTGCTTAGGATGCCCTCAGAGGTTCAAAGAAGATACTTCATAGATTGCATAAACAATGGTTTATTTTTAGCCTCTGCCAAAATTTAAATTGCCTGAGGACCCCATTCATTTTTGTTCATTTTAAATATTGAGGCTCCATCTTAGATTCCACTTAAAAAGAAAAAGAATAAACAATAAGATACTATACCACAATTTAAGTGAATGTCTTTCATCCTTCTCTCATGCAGACTCTGCCTACAGGGCTCTTAATCCTCCAACTAAAGCTGAATGCTTCCTTTTATATATTTTCTGTTTATTTTGTATCCAGATATTTGAGGCATAATTAAGACTATTTCCTCAAGTCTGGCTTCCTTTCCTGAATGACTCAACAGTCTTAAAGGAACCAGAAAACATACCTTTAAAGAATGACTAGACAAGAAAATATTTGTCAAGTAGAGAATTAAGTAATTCTGCCAGGAAATAGGGTATCCTTCTTATGCCTTTTAGTATACATATGTTTTGCATGTTCACTCTGAAAAGCTGGGCAAATCTCTTCTTTTTCTCTAAGACCTCAATGGTAAAACAGGTATAACACTAACATTTCAGATGCTATGACATTGAATAGGATAAAATATGTCACGATAAAAATTTGCAAGCCCAAATTTTGCTGTGCAAGAAATGTATTTTTTTAGATCAACTAAAATCTTCTCCAGGAGTCCACCCAGTAGGCTGGTGTGAAATTCAAGTACAGCCACCTCTAGAGATTGCCCTCCTTTCCTTTCATCATCCTACATCTGTCAAAGCATCAAAGACTCCTCCAGAATTTCACCCACTCTGGGTGCCAAGAAGACATTCACTACAGGTCTGGTGGCTCTGCTCTATCTTGGCACTCCTGGGGCACAGATTCTCAAAAAACGAAATATTCTGACACTTGTTAACAATGCTAAGGCAGGAATGTTGTGATATATGTAGAAACTACTGCAATGGGGTTTTGCAGTAGGGGAGAGATTGAGCTCAGCTCCAAATATGACAAAGTGGGGATTATAGCCAAGGAACAGAGAAGGGGGAAGGGGTTGGTGGATGGAAAATTACTAGGACAGAGGTTGATGTGTATGAAAGTGGCTCATTCACGTCTGACTCTTTCTGACTCCATGGACTGTAGCTTACCAGGCTCCTTTGTCCATGGGATTCTCCAGGGAAGAATACTGGACTGGATGACCATTTCCTTCTCTGGAGGATCTTCCTAACCCAGGGATCAAACCTGGGTCTCCTGCATTGCAGTCAATTTCTTTACCATCTGAGCTACCAGGGAGGCCCAAGACAAAGGTAATTCTTGCTAAATTAACCTAGCTGGATTCTTACTGAAGGCTGGCCAGGGTGCTTAGATATTACCAGAGGGATAATGATGATGGATGAATTGAGGCAGATATTGAAGGTTATCAGAATCTCGAAAGTGAGAGATTATGGCTAAACTGCCATAGCAGTATTCTTGCTAAAATTGGACTCTATAAGGACAGAGACAGTAGCCCAAGTTTGGGCCTAGTTAAGCAGAAAGTTCAGAGGAGCCTGACTAAAATGTGGTCTAGGAGAGAGTCTTTGACAGGATTGCCACAGAGAATTAGAGTCCTGTAGATGGGGGTTTACCTTCCCATGTATATTCGGAAGCCAGCTCCTGAGACCACCTTCACAAGGTAGGGGGCAAAGTGGGGGTGTGTGTATGCGGTACACAGTACTGAGCTCAGGCCTAGACCCTCCCCCGGTGTGGAGGTGGGGAGAGTGGAGGGCAGTCAGTATCATCTTTAAAGCTGAACTGTTTATCAGAACCAGGGAGAGCCATTCTTGCTTCTGGCCCTGCCACAAACTTCTGTGTGTAAAGAGAACATGAACTTGACTAAAACTGGAGGAAGAATGGTAAAATTATACACAGCAAAATGCACAACAGTACCACAATAAAATCCTGTGCCCCATATGTACAGGATCTAGTTCTGGACTCATCCCACAACAGGAGCTCAAGAAGGGGCCCTATTTTCACTCTGCTGTGGGTAGTCAACCTCCCTGGCAACTAATTTTCAAAACTCCGTTTTGTTTGGTGTATTATAGCAACACAGACTCTCTTCTAAGGAGAGCTTGGAGAGAAGTCTCCTTGTTTGGCGAGAAAGAAAGAATAAAAGGACAGAGTTTCTGCCCTGGTGATCTGCCCTGCTCCCTCCTCTCAAGAAGCCCTAGAGCCACTAGGGCACATGTGGGAGCCGTTGCCCTCACTCAGGACTGCTGCATTTCTCCAGTGCATATTACCATATAGAATACCCAGAAAACACCACTTCATAAATGTCTGCCATCGTATTTCACTGGATTTAAGATGAATCAATTTTAAATTGACAAATATACTAAAGCAAATATACTAAGTCACTGATTATGAAACTCACAATGTATTTCAGCTCTGTTAAAATTTGAAAAAGATACATGCTTTAGAATGGTGGAAATTCAGTCCTAAAATGACTTTTTAGGCAGTAAAGGAAAACACAATCCAAAGCAAGTATTTAAGGAACATTGCTTAAATTTTCCTGTTTTAATTGACAATCCTCTCTATGCTTTGATGATCAAATGACACCTTTTTGTTTTTATAACTGAGTAAAAGAGGGATAAAGTATGGAGTGCAAAGAGTACATTAGACTGCAGAAAATCTGAAATATTAATTTGGTATAGGTAGATGGTCCATTTAAACTGTTAACTCATACAATTCAAGATAAAAACAATGGACTAAATTCTTCATAATATATCTAATAATACCCAGATAACTACTCAAATACAACTCTAGAAAGTAGCTATACATTGTTCATTTAATACCTTAAGGGAAACTAGCAAAATAGCTTCAGAACAAATATTATAAAAGCCTCCTTCTTGTGAATTAATTATGAAAACTGAAACACTGCTGCATGCAGACCCCTGATAAACACAGCCTTAAAATTATAAAATTAGTTGTCACTATGTTTTTATACTATTATGCTTTACATTATGTTTAATTTTTATGACCTGAAATGATAACATTTCTTTTTTCTTTAGAATCAGATTTAGGGACTATGAAAACAGCATAGGGAGAAGAATAAATGTTAGGGCCAATGGCTTCTCCCTGAGACTCCACTACAGGCAGGAATTGCCACAAATAAAGGATAGGTGTTCAAAGGGCATGGAGAAATCACAAAAACATAATAAATGCTCACTACTGAGCAAGACCCAACATTCTGACTCTATAGCTACACCGTGGGAACCTACAGGCTGATAAAGGCAGAGGTCCTTCTGAAGCTCTTAGAAGCTTGAAGGGGTCATTGGCCCATCCTTTAAAGAAGCATGTAATTATCCTTCTGTAGAAGGCTTTGACATAAGCAAGCCACAAATAGTCTCATAAGTTGAGGGGAAAGACTCAAAACCTTTGATGCCCTTCTCTCTCTGTTCCAGATTACATTTCTCTGGGTTCAAGGACAACTGAAATACATCAGACACCAGATAATTAAGACTCTATTACAATTTTTTTCTCTGTTGTGCACTGTATATTTCAATTTTCTTACCTTAATTTTCCCCTTGAAATTTATTTTCCATATCTAATTTTATATCTTGTTTCATGATATATATTTTCTTTGGGATATCTAAAGTCCTTTTTAGAGTAAAAAGTTACTATGGAATAAACAAATTATGTAACTAATTCAGCTCAAAACTCCCTTTCTTGAACATAGCTTGAAACTTCCATGTATACTAATAAAGTGCAGAAGTTTCTAGTATCTCAAATGTCTACCAATGGATGATCTGATCACTCTCACCATACTTCAGGGGTGATGTGTTTATCAAACTCTTAAACATTTAATCTTCCTCAGTTGGAAAGGTGGTGACACTAACTGCCAATTATGGAACAATCACACCAGGCACTGTGTTAAGTACTTCAGGGAGATTACCTTGTTTAAACTTCACAGCAATCCTAAGAAGTAGGTACTAGGAATACACCTACTTTATTAATAAGGATGCTGACCAAGCCTCAAAGCAGTGAAGTAACTTCATATATTCAGATATATTAAGTGGCAGCATGGTGCTTAACCAATTTCAATAACTGACATAAACACCAGAACCACCATGATGAGATGGCCAATGTGATGGGGAGGAGGAGGAAAAGTCAGGGCCTACGGCCTTTCTGTACATCTGAGCAACGCTCCTCAGCTACATGGGAACTTTGCACAGAGCGCTGAGACAGTCTGTTACACAGAGCTCTCCTGGTTGTTCTTTGTGGTGATAACACTGCTTTAAGCAGTAAAGGGATAGATAATATGTTGATGCTTCAACAGGAATGTGAAAGGAAATCAGAAATCCTCATCCAGGGACTTCCCCGGTAGTCCAGTGGTCAAAAAGCCCGCCAATGCAGTAGACACAGGTTTGATCCTTGGTCTGGGAAGATCCCACATACCCCAGGGAAACTAAGCCCATGCACCACAACTACTGAGCCCACACACCTGAGAGCCTGTGCTCCACAGTGAGAAACCACGGCAATGAGAAGCCTGTGCACCGCAACTAGAGAAAACACCCACTGACTGCAA
This sequence comes from Oryx dammah, assembly GCF_014754425.2. Lineage (NCBI taxonomy): Eukaryota > Metazoa > Chordata > Mammalia > Artiodactyla > Bovidae > Oryx > Oryx dammah. The sequence continues at coordinate 54,993,410 of NW_024070189.1, read as the reverse complement.
CTACAGAAAGTCTGCAGCCAAAAATAAAACAAATACATAATCTTTTAAAGGATTCTTATTAAAAAAAGAAGCAGAAGAAATCCTCATCTAGAAGGCACCATGCCTAACACTGTCCCAAACATGAGCAGGATAACCATACACCACACCTCTGCCCATGTAGGCAAGGAGCCTAGAAAACATCAAGGCTGAGTCAGCAACTCTGTGCCTTCTTCCTTACAACCTAAACTTTGACCTCTCACATGGCTATGTATTTCCAACAATTATTTTTCTGTTCCACAATTGAGTGTTTTAGATGTCTGAACTGTGGAGATCAAAGGGACCCCAAGATCATCAAGCCCAGGCTCTTTATTTTGAAAATTCACTTAGCAAACAGTACTTTTAGAGTACTCAATATTCTACTGTGCTTCTGGCTTACGACAGTGTACCTGGATTCTACCATGCATTCCAATGTTTTGTATATGTGCTGCTGTGCATTTAAGTTTTTGGAATTTTATCTGTGGGAAATATTTGAGACCAAGGTTGAGGTTAATTTCTCTAGATATGACTTCCATCTGCTTCTTCCTAGCAACTGAATATTCTTCCTACCTAGGACCGTTTAAAACAAATTTCTTGGACTGAGGTTTTGGAGGGATACAAATACACTATGAATTCTAGCCCCAAATTTATTTGCGATCAGGCTTATTATTATAAATTCTTAAAAGAGATCATCAACAATTTACCCTCCCCAATCCAAAGCCAAAACTATCTTGGTTTGTGGGTTTGTGTCTTTTCTAATTCATCCACCAAGATCAACACTTTTCAGGGGAGCGGGGTGTCTCTGTTTTATGAGAGTGACTCCCCACCTTGTGCAAGGTCTAGGCCTTGCCGTCTGCCTCCTGTGTAAAGTCAACTAAAACTGAAGCTCTAGGCACTAGAAATTAGTGAATACCTTTAGGAGGTATTCCAACCAACTGCCTGGTTATATGTCCAGAACTGTACTTTTCATCAATTTGGCTTTTCCTTATTTTCTAATGAACCAGCTTTGAATTTTAAAAATGTTTTTATGTTTCATTTAGCATTTTTATGAATTGTACCTGGACACTGATTTTGGAGGAAATCTAGTCCGTCATAACATAGGAAACATTTATACACCATACTGTGTTTTAAAATTCAAGTTTTCTTACTGTAATTGAAAAGAAAGTTTGTTATACTCCCAGATCCCAAGAGGAAGGGGCATCACATCGCAGTGGGGAAGTGACAGGGCTGCTCAGGAAGCAGAGTCCTGTGTCAAAAGCCTTTACTGTGGTTTCTTCAGTAAATATTGGTGAGACTAGAACAGGCTAGTTTGAATAATTCAGCATGCTCTGGGATGGAAGGAGTATGCCGAGTTGTTTGGGAGTCAGACCATGGGATGATTAAATTAGGGAAATAGGGGCTTGGAGTTCAGTTCAGTTCAGTCACCCAGTTGTGACCAACTCTTTGAGACCCCATGAACTGCAGCATGCCAGGCCTCCCTGTCCATCACCAACTCCCGGAGTTCACTCAAACTCACATCCATCGAGTCAGTGATGCCATCCAGCCATCTCATCCTCTGTCATCCCCTTCTCCTCCTGCCCCCAATCCCTCCCAGCATCAGTCTTTTCCAGTGAGTCAACTCTTCACATGAGGTGGCCAAAGTACTGGAGTTTCAGCTTTAGCATCATTCCTTCCAAAGAACACCCAAGACTGATCTTCAGAATGGACTGGTTGGATCTCCTTGCAGTCCAAGGGACTCTCAAGAGTCTTCTCCAACACCACCGTTCAAAAGCATCAATTCTTCGGTGCTCAGCTTTCTTCACAGTCCAACTCTCATATCCATACATGACTACTGGAAAAACCATAGCCTGACTAGACGAACCTTTGTGGGCAAAGTAATGTCTCTGCTTTTGAATATGCTATCTAGGTTGGTCATAACTTTCCTTCCAAGGAGTAAGTGTCTTTTAATTTCATGGCTGCGATCACCACCTGCAGTGATTTTGGAGCCCCCCCCCCAAATAAAGTCTGACACTGTTTCCACTGTTTCCCCATCTATTTCCCATGAAGTGATGGGACCAGATGCCATGATCTTTGTTTGCTGAATGTTGAGCTTTAAGCCAACTTTTTCACTCTCTTCTTTCACTTTCATCAAGAGGCTTTTTAGTGTTGGAATCTTGAGCTACAACTTTAAGAAACTATTAGCACTGGGACTGTAAAACATCTATGAATCAAATTCATTGCACAATTTCAAATATCTTAGTTAATTGCTTTCTTAGATTTTCATTTTTTCCTCATTAATCTCTCCTGTTCCCTCTCACTATTCTTAAAAGATTCAAATTTAAAATTAAAAAATAAAGTCACAATTAAGATTAATAACATATGGTCTTTGCTGGGAATTTATTTGTAGGTATAGGTGATTGTAACTTCAAAAGTTTCATGTAGTGGAAAAATCAACTTCCTCCTTGGTTTTCTACTTCAATCAAATGGCAACTGCTTTTGATTATGAAATTGAGGAAGTTACCTAACATATTCCAGTCACATGTCAGATTTCCCTTCAATTGTGTTTCTCCCCAGCAATATTTCAGAAAAGCATGTCTAGATTTGATCCATGCTGAGGATAAAAGCAGTCTCTCCTACAGTTCCATTGATTTAGAAAAGCACTGTGCCAAATTCTCTGACAACACTTAAGCAATCCAAATTTATAGGTGGTCTAAGTGTGAGTCCTATTTGAGGAAGGATTCCACAGAAAGGATGGAGACAATGTTTGTGAATATTAAATATATATATAGAAAGAGGCATACCTTTAGAAGTGACAAATCAAGACCATCATTCCCATGTTTGCCCAACGGCTCATTTCCATTAGGATGGGATTCAGCACAAATGCTAGGACTGCTAATATAACAGGTTAAGTATTCTCTTTTCCTGCAGTGACCCAGCATCTCTTTGAAGTTACAAACATTAACGTGGGTAAGGGTGGCGCTGAATTTCATGTATGTGATAAATTCTTAGTACTTGAAGCTTTAAATCATTTGTACCTGATAAGAGAAATCAGCCCCTTTTCCATCTGCTAATGAGTACTTCCCAATGAGAACAAATAAGCCTCCCAGATTTCATCATTTTGTTTAGGATTTTCTTTGCTGTGCAAAAGAAATGACAATCTATAAACAAAAATATCTGCAGACAATGTGATCAGTGTGATGACCCAAGGACTAAAGAGCAGATAAAACCAAGGAGAGTCTTGGAATGCAGGAAAAGAAAAACCAGACCCTTACTGCCCTTTTCTCCCTCATGTTATAACTATTAATGGATTTCAGCTCCTCTTGAGAGGTATAACCTGTCTCCCCTCCTATCCCACACAGGGAGAAGGTATCTGCCTTACTCTTCCCCCAGCCAGTATATGTGCCTCATCCAATCAGTAAATGACCCATAAGACCGCTATCCCACTCCTTGTACCCTGAGCATAAAAGTGGACTAAGGACCCCTGTTCAATGTCGGTTCTCCCTTGAGCTGGCCCACTGTTCTAACAGCATTTCCCATTCTAATAAACCTTATTTCCCTCTCATTTTTCCTCATGTCTGGAAATTCTTTTCCAACCCGCACCTGGACCATGACAATCAACAAAGGTTTAATTTCCAAAATAAACAAACAGCTCAATAATGAAAAACAAACAATCCAGTCAAAAAATGGGCAGAAGACTTAAATAGACATTTCTCCAAAGAAGACACACAGATGGCCAATAGGCACATGAAAAGATGCTCAACATTGGTAATTATTCAGTTCAGTTCAGTTCAGTCATGTCCGACTCTTTGTGACCCCATAAATCACAGCACGCCAGGCCTCCCTGTCCATCACCAACTCCCAGAGTTCACTCAGACTCATGTCCATCGAGTCAGCGATGCCATCCAGCCATCTCATCCTCTGTCGTCCCCTTCTCCTCCTGCCCTCAATCTCTCCCAGCATCAGAGTCTTTTCCAACGAGTCAACTCTTTGCATGATGTGGCCAAAGTACTGGAGTTTCAGCTTCAGCATCATTCCTTCCAAAGAAATCCCAGGGCTGATCTCCTTCAGAATAGACTGGTTGGATCTCCTTGCAGTCCAAGGGACTTTCAAGAGTTTTCTCCAACACCACAGTTCAAAAGCATCAATTCTTCGGTGCTCAGCTTTCTTCACAGTCCAACTCTCACATCCAAACATGACTACTGGAAAAACCATAGCCTTGACTAGACGGACTTTTGTTGGCACAGTAATGTCTCTGTTTTTAAATATGTTATCTAGGTTGGTCATAACTTTCCTTCCAAGGAGTAAGCATCTTTTAATTTCATGGCTGCAGTCACCATCTGCAGTGATTTTGGAGCCCCGAAAAATAAAGTCTGACACTGTTTCCACTGTTTCCCCATCTATTTCCCATGAAGTGATGGATCATGGAAAAAGCAAGAGAGTTCCAGAAAAACATCTATTTCTGCTTTATTGACTATGCCAAAGCCTTTGACTTGTGGATCACAATAAACTGTGGAAAATTCTTCCAGAGATGGGAATACCAGACCACCTGACCTGCCTCTTGAGAAATCTGTATGCAGGTCAGGAAGCAACAGTTAGAACTGGACTTGGAACAACAGACTGATTCCAAATAGGAAAAGGAGTACGTCAAGGCTGTATATTGTCATCCTGCTTATTTAACTTCTATGCAGAGTACATCATGAGAAATGCTGGACTGGAAGAAACACAAGCTGGAATCAAGATTGCCGGGAGAAATATCAATCACCTCAGATATGCAGATGACACCACCCTTATGGCAGAAAGTGAAGAGGAACTAAAAAGCCTCTTGATGAACGTGAAAGAGGAGAGTGAAAAAGTTGGCTTAAAGCTCAACATTCAGAAAATGAAGATCATTGCAATATTACTTAACCACAAAAAAGAATGAAATAAGGCCTTTTTCTGCAGCAATAAGGATGGGCCTAAGTGAAAAGTAAGTCACAGAAAGACAAATTCCACAGGATATCACTTATATGTGGAATCTAAAACATGTTACAAACAAACTTATTATAAAACAGAAACAGACTCACAGGCATAGAAAACAAACACGGTATCCAAAGGAGGAGGAAGGGAAGTTTGAGATTAGCAGATACATACTACTATATAGAAAATAAACAACAAGGACCTCCTGTATAGCACAGAGGACTATATTTGATATTTCCTTTAAAAAAAAGGGAAAAAGAATCTATCTCTATATCTTTATATAACTGGATCTCTTTTCTGTACACCAGAAATTAATACAACATTGTAAACCAACTTCAATTAAAAAGATGCTTTACAAAATACTCCTCTATTCTTTAGGAATACGGTCTTCTCCTCTTTCTCTGTATAAGGCAAAAAGAGAAAAATGCATGTTTGGAACAGCTCTATCTGCTCTCTGATAGTTTTATTGCTTCCACCCTGTGACAAAGGAAAGCCTTCAGCTAAATGACCTCATAGACCAGATACTCACGGAAGGCTATTCAGATACATACAGTTGAAACATCTCCTGAACTAAAGTCAAGGAATATTTTCTTATTTTCTCTATCCAGTAATGACAGGCAAGCTCCCTGATCCGGGAAGATTCCACATGCCAGATCAACTAAGCCGGTGAGCCACAACTACTGAGTGTCCTCCCTAGAGCCTATGTCTGCAACAAGAGAAGCCACCACAATGTGTAGCCCCTGATCTCTAAAACTAAAGAAAGTCCTCACACAGCCAAAAATAAATAAATAAAAAATTAAAAAATATCTCCCTAATTGTGATGGTTTCATGCTTTTATTAACAACTCCTCAAAGTATAAAAATATCAAAATGACAGTAGAGTATTTTGGTACATACTCTGTATATTGTAAATACATGGATATTCACTCGGGTATTTTCTGAAATCATATATTTAAAATCCATAATATAAAGAGTAAATAAAGGTAAATATTCACCATATTGAAAACATACAAAAATATAAATACACTAAAAAACAATAAGTTAAAGCAAATCTGTATAAAGTTAAATAAAAAACATATTATTCAAAAAAATTACAAGGAATATAAAGCATTATTCAGAAATAACCCAAATAATAAACATAAACTAACACAGTATAAACCAATGAACACTGAGAATGGAATATATCTGATTTTTTAGAATGCAATCTTAAAGTGCACAAATTTGTTCCAGTTTCTGGAAAAGCTTTAGAATTCTAGTTGACAAAAGCTGAGAGGAAAGATATAACTCTAAATGTTTTCCTTTAACTTTTTTTCCTTTGACTACTCCCTCTATTGTTTTATTATTTTGAGAACATATTAATCTTTTCTTCAAGAACTGTAATTTAAATGATGGTAAACAATACTTGTTTTAAAGAAAGCATTACTGATTTCTTTTCATCTAGTTTAAACATGTATAGATTGAGATTCCAATGTGTAAAGTTCCCTGTCTCAGTTTTAATATTTTCAACTTATTTTGCACTTGTTCAGGAACTCTTTGAACTAGAAAAAGAACTATTCTTTCAATAGAAACTTTGCTTTTATTCCTCTTCTTGAGGATTTTGAAGATACTGAAGAACATTTCCTAAACAGTTGCACCTTTCTTTGATTTGAAATTTTAATGCAGTTTGTTACTCTCCAGGAATAATTTAAGACAGAAATAATTCAGATTTTAGTTTTAAAATAATTACTTTGGATCCCCCTCCTCCAAATACTGATATTTCAATACTTGAGAGAAACACTGCTTACCAGAACATCAGAACACCAAAAACTTGTGTGACAATATACTTAAAGAAAAACTGACCACTAATTTCAGTGAAATATATATTTATATATGGTTACTTTATCAATAGCATTCAGTCATCATGAATGTGGCTATAAAATTTCTACTCTTGATTAAGATCGAGTAGAAATTAAGAAATGTAGATTTCTTACTTTTGTTTAGACTTTTTATAATAACTTTAATTAAGGGATTCTTTTCTCTTCCAGTTTTATTGAGATATTAATTGACATACACCACTGTACAAGTTTAAGGTACACAGCATAATGATTTGATTTCTATAAATCATGAAATATTATCAAAATAACTTCAGTGGACATCTATAATCTCATGTACACAGAAAATTAAATAGAAAAAAAATGTTTCTTTGTGATGAGAATCTGAAGGATTTACTCTCTTAACAACTTTTATATATAATTGACATATGAGTGTCAATTATATTTGTCATGCTGAACATTATATCACTGCTGCTGCTGCTGCTGCTCTATCCCTAGTACTTGTTAATCTTACAACTGGAAGTTTGTACCTTTTCTCTGCCTTCATCCAGTTTACCCTCCTCCAATTCCTACCTCTGGTAACCATAAATCTAATCCCTTTTTTTTAAAATGAGTTGTATATTTTTGAAGTATTACTGACCTACAACACTATTACATAGTTAGTTCCTCCTATACAACATAGTGATTTGATATTTCTATACATTTCAAATGATTGATCATAAGTTTAGTTATGATATTTCACCATACTAGGGCTTCCCTAGTGGCTCAGATGGTGAAGTGACCGTCTGCAATACAGGAGATCTGGGTTTGATCCCTGTGCTGGGAAGATCACCTGGAGAAGGAAATGGCAGCCCACTCCAGTATCTTTGCCTGGAAAATCCCATGGACAGAGGAGCCTGGTAGGCTATTGTCCATTGGGTCACAAAGAGTCGGACATGACTGAGCGACTTCACTTCACCATACTAAGATATTACATAGCTACTGACTTTATTTCCCACACTATACATTTCATATCTGATTTCTGATTTCGGTGTTGACCATCTGGTGATGTCAATGTGTAGAGCCTTCTCTTGTGTTGTTGGAAGAGGGTGTTTGCTATGACCAGTGCATTTTCTTGGCAAAATTCTATTAGTATTTGCCCTGCTTCATTCCACATTCCAAGGCCAAATTTGCCTGTTACTCCAGGTGTTTCTTGACTTTGTACTTTTGCATTCCAGTCCCCTATAATGAAAAGGACACCTTTTTTAGGTGTTAGTTCTAAAAGGTCTTGTAGGTCTTCATAAAACCGTTCAACTTCAGTTTCTTCAGCGTTACTGGTTGGGGCATAGACTTGGATAACTGTGATATTAAATCGTTTGCCTTGGAGATGAACAGAGATCATTCTGTCGTACAGTCAGCAGAGATCATTCTATCATACAGTCAGCAAAAACAAGACCAGGAGCTGACTGTGGCTCAGATCATGAACTCCTTATTGCCAAATTCAAACTTAAATTGAAGAAAGTAGGGAAAACCGCTAAACCATTCAGGTATGACCTAAATCAAATCCCTTATGATTATACAGTGGAAGTGAGAAATAGATTTAAGGGTCTAGATCTGATAGATAGAGTGCCTGATGAACTATGGAATGAGGTTCGTGACACTGTACAGGAGACAGGGAACAAGACCAACCCCATGGAAAAGAAATGCAAAAAAGCAAAATGACTGTCTGGGGAGGCCTTACAAATAGCTGTGAAAAGAAGAGAGGTGAAAAGCAAAGGAGAAAAGGAAAGATATAAGCATCTGAATGCAGAGTTCCAAAGAATAGCAAGAAGAGATAAGAAAGCCTTTTTCAGTGATCAATGCAAAGAAATAGAGGAAAACAACAGAATGGGAAAGACTAGAGACCTCTTCAAGAAAATTAGAGATACCAAGGGAACATTTCATGCAAAGATGGGCTCAATAAAGGACAGAAATGGTATAGACCTAACAGAAGCAGAAGATATTAAGAAGAGGTGGCAAGAAAACACAGAAGAACTGTACAAAAAAGATCTTCATGACCCAGATAATCATGATGATGTGATCACTAATCTAGAGCCAGACATCTTGGAATGTGAAGTCAAGTGGGCCTTAGAAAGCATCACTATGAACAAAGCTAGTGGAGTTGATGGAATTCCAGTTGAGCTATTTCAAATCCTGAAATATGATGCTGTGAAAGTGCTGCACTCAATATGCCAGCAGGTTTGGAAAACTCAGCAGTGGCCACAGGACTGGAAAAGGTCAGTTTTCATTCCAATCCCAAAGAAAGGCAATGCCAAAGAATGCTCAAACTACCGCACAATTGCACTCATCTCATATGCTAGTAAAGTAATGCTCAAAATTCTCCAAGCCAGGCTTCAGCAATACGTGAACTGTGAACTCCCTGATGTTCAGGCTGGTTTTAGAAAAGGCAGAGGAACCAGAGATCAAATTGCCAACATCCGCTGGATCATGGAAAAATCAAGAGAGTTCCAGATAAACATCTATTTCTGCTTTATTGACTACGCCAAAGCCTTTGACTGTGTGGATCACAATAAACTGTGGAAAATTCTGAAAGAGATGGGAATACCAGACCACCTAACCTGCCTCTTGAGAAATCTGTATGCAGTTCAGGAAGCAAGAGTTAGAACTAGATATGGAACAACAGACTGGATCCAAATAGGAAAAGGAGTACGTCAAGGCTGTATATTGTCACCCTGCTTAGTTAACTTCTATGCAGAGTACATCATGAGAAACGCTGGACTGGAAGAAACACAAGCTGGAATCAAGATTGCCGGGAGAAATATCAATAACCTGAGATATGCAGATGACACCACCCTTATGGCAGAAAGTGAAGAGGAGCTAAAAAGCCTCTTGATGAAAGTGAAAGAGGAGAGTGAAAAAGTTGGCTTAAAGCTCAACATTCAGAAAACGAAGATCATGGCATCTGGTCCCATCACTTCATGGGAAATAGATGGGGAAACAGTAGAAACAGTGTCAGACTTTATTGTTTTGGGCTACAAAATCACTGCAAATGGTGACTGCAGCCATGAAATTAAAAGATGCTTACTCCTTGGAAGAAAAGTTATGACCAACCTAGACAGTATATTCAAAAGCAGAGACATTATTTTGACGACTAAGGTCCGTCTAGTCAAAGCTATGGTTTTTCCTGTGGTCATGTATGGATGTGAGAGTTGGACTGTGAAGAAGGCTGAGCGCCGAAGAATTGATGCTTTTGAACTGTGGTGTTGGAGAAGACTCTTGATGGTCCCTTGGACTGCAAGGTGTTCTAACCAGTCCATTCTGAAGGAGATCCACCCTGGCTTTCTTTGGAAGGAATGATGCTAAAGCTGAAACTCCAGTACTTTGGGCCCTCATGTGAAGAGTTGACTCATTGGAAAAGACCCTGATGCTGGGAGAGATTGGGGGCAGGAGAAGAAGGGAACGACCCAGGATGAGATGGCTGGATGGCATCACTGACTCAATGGACGTGAGTCTGAGTGAACTCCGGGAGTTGGTGATGGACAGGGAGGCCTGGCGTGCTGCGATTCATGGGGTTGCAAAGAGTTGGACACGATTGAGCGACTGAACTGAACTGAACATTTCATATCTACAACTCGTTTATTTTGTAACAAAGTTTTTATCTCTTAATTATGACCAACCTAGATAGCATATTCAAAATCAGGGACATTACTTTGCCAACTAAGGTCTGTCTAGTCAAGGCTATGGTTTTTCCTGTGGTCATGTATGGATGTGAGAGTTGGACTGTGAAGAAGGCTGAGCACTGAAGAATTGATGCTTTTGAACTGTGGTGTTGGAAAAGACTCTTGAGAGTCCCTGGGACTGCAAGGAGATCCAACCAGTCCATTCTGAAGGAGATCAACCCTGGGATTTCTTTGGAGGGAATGATGCTGAAGCTGAAACTCCAGTACTTTGGCCACATCATGTGAAGAGCTGACTCATTGGAAAAGACTCTGATGCTGGGAGGGATTGGGGGCAGTAGGAGAAGGGGACAACCGAGGATGGGATGGCTGGATGGCATCGCTGACTCGATGGACATGAGTCTGAGTGAACTCCGGGAGATAGCGATGGACAGGGAGGCCTGGCGTGCTGCGATTCATGGGGTCACAAATGTCGGACACGACTGAGTGACTGAACTGAACTGAACTGAACTGAATCTGTCTCATCTCTCTCTTTCCTCCCCTCACCCACTTTTCCTATGGCAACCACCTGTCTGTTCTCTGTTTCTGTAACTCTCTTTGTTTTGTTATCTTTCTTCATTTGTTTTCTCAGATTCCACATATAAGTGAAAACATACAGTATTTGTCTTACTTTGATTTATTTCATTTACTATAACTCTAAGCCCATTCATTTTATCACAAATTGTGAGATTTCATTCTTTTAATGGCTGAGTAATATTCTACTGTGTACACATGTATGTATCAATACACCACATCTTCTTTATCCACTCACCTATCTATGAACTCTTAAGGATACATAGGCTGTTTCCATATCTTGGCTGGGGTAAACAATGCTGCAATGAACATAGAGGTGCATATATCTTTTCTAATTAATGTTTTCATTTTCTTCAGATAAATACCCAGGAGTGGAATTATTGGATGATATGGTAGGTTTTTTTTTTTTTTTTTTGCTTGACCATACTGAATGGCATATGGGATCTTAGTTCCTTGACCAAAGATGGAACCCATGCACCCTGCAGTGGAAGCACAGAGTTTTAATCAGTGGACTGCCAGGGATGACCCATGGTAGCTTTACTTTTATTTCTTTGATGAATCTCCATACTATTTTCCATAGTGACTGCATCAAATAATATTTCCAAAAGGGCATGAAAATTCCTTTTTCTCTACATCCTTGCAGATACTTGATATTTGTTGCCTTTTTGAAGACAGTCATTTTAACAGGTGTAAGGTGATATCTTATTGTGGTTTTGATTTGCATTTCCATGATGATTAATGATGCTGAGCATCTTTTCATGTGCCTGCTGACCATATGTAATGTCTTATTGAAAAATATATCTATCCAGTTCCACTGTCCATTTTTTATTTGCTTGTTTGCTCTTTAGATATTGAGTTATATGAGTTCTTTGTATATTTTGGGTATTACTTCATCAGGTATATTATAATATCATCTTCTAGTCAGTAGGCAGCCTTTTTTGTTTTGTTGGTAGATTGCGTCACTGTACAAAACTTTTTTAGTTTGACACAGCTTCACTTGCTTATTTTTGCTTTTGTTTCCCTTATCAGAGGATGCATATATTATTATTTTAGTTATATATATAATTATATATATGTAAATATTACTAAATTTGTGTCAAAGAGCTTATTGCCTATGCTTTCTAGAAGTTTTATGGTTTCAGCTCTTTACATTTAAGTCTTTAACCCATTTCCAATTTATTTTTGTACATAGGATGAGAAATTAGTCCAGTCTGATTCTTTTGCATATAGCTGTCCAGTTTTTTCCAACACTATTTATTGAAGAGGCTGTGTTTTCCCCATTGTATATTCTTGCCTTCTATATTATAGATGACTAGCCCATTTAAGTGTGGGTTCATTTCTGGGCTATTCTCTTCCATTGATCTATGTGTCTGTTTCTGTGCCAGTATCATACTGCTTTGATTAGTATAGCTTTGTAATATACTTTGAAATCAGGGATCATGATATTTCAACCTCTGTGATGATTTTTTAAGACTGTTTTGGCTATTTTGGATCTTTTGTGTCTCCATAAGAAAATTAGAATTATTTGCTCCAGTTCTATGGAAACACATCATTAGTATTCTGGTAGGGACTGCACAAAATATTGCCTTGGGCAGTATGGTCATATTAAAAATATTAATTGTTTCAACCATGAACACAATGTATCTTTCCATTCATTTGTATTGCTTTCAATATCTTTCCTTAGCTTCTTGTAGTTTTTCAAGTATGAGTTGCTAACCTCCTTGATTAGATTTATATATAGGCATTTTATTTTTTGATGCAATTATAAATGGGATTTTCTTAATTTCTTTTATCTGATAATTTTTGTTGTGTATAGTGTATAGATTTCTGTATATTAATTTTGCAACTTTGCCAAATTCATTGATGAGTTCTAGTAGTTTTTTTCTTTTTTTTGTAGCATTTTGAGGATTTTTAAATGTATAGTATTATGTAATGTGCTAACAGTGATGGTTCTACTTCTTCCTTTCCAATTTGGATTTATTTTATTTTTTTGTTTGAGTGCTGTGGCTAGGTCTTACACTACTGTGCTGAATAAGTGATGAGAATAAGCATCCTTATCATGTTTCTGGTCTTAGAGTAAATACTTTCAGCTCTTGGCCATTGAGCATGACGTTGGCTGTGAGTTTGTCATATATGGCCTGCATATGTTGAGGTATGTTTCCTCTATACCCATTCTGTTGAGAGTTTTTATCATACATGGATGTTGAATTTTGTCAAAAGCCTTTTATGGGTCTACAGAGATGATTATAATCTCTGCACAAGAGATCCTTTATATTGCTAATCTTTCTGAGTTGTATTCTATTTTGTGAGAGATATTCTAGATAAAGCCAGACATTATAAACTTCAAGTTAAATTAAGCTGTGAAAACTGAAAGCCAATGCACTGAGGGTGTTGTATATGTGTTCCTAAATTTTGTATGTTGAAGCTCTAACAACCAATGTACTAATATTTAAAGATAGACATTTGAGAGCTCATTAGGTTTAGATTAGGTCATGGGTGGGGTCCCATGATGGAATTAGTGTCCCTTTAAGACAGGGGAGAGATATCAGAGCTCTCTCTCTTTCCATCATGTGAGGATATAGTGAGAAGGCAGCTATCTGGAAGCCAGTAAGAGGACCTTCACTAGAATTTAACCATGCAGGCACTCTGACATCAGAATTCCAATCTACAGAGCTATAAGAAATCAATTCCTGTTGTGTAAGCCACCTACTCTAAGGTATTCAGTTACAGAAGCCTGTGTTGACTAATTCAGAGTGTATCAGTCAACTTCTTCATGGGTCAAAAATCAGCCTCTTCCTTTAAGATTCCTTGAACATAGTAAGTGATAACCCCTATAAAGGAGACAGAATGAACCTGCTGAAAAGGATAGGTGATAGAGCATAGGGACCTAGATCTGGAAAAGAGGTAAGGAATCATGTAGATGGGGGTGGGGTGGCATGGGAACTGGGAACACTAAGGTGGGTTAAATGAGGAAGGTGGACTCATACTTTAAAGCATTTCAGGCACTCCTACTAGGGCCATTAACTATACTTTGTATATACAAAGGGCTAGGCTCCAGCATAGCACTTGGACATTTAATCAAATGTTATTAAATTTAATTAAATGAAAAGAGTTGGAATCATTACATGACTAATTTAAGGCCTCAGGCTAGGTACTTTCAATAGACAGCCAACATTTGGTGGGGGCTCAATCAGTGCCTGCAGAGGTGGTGGTGCTGCCCCAGTTCAGAGGATTGAAAGCTCCTCATTATTTGAGGGGCAGTGGAGGAGAAAGAAAAGCTAGAAATGTCTCCACTGAGGAGTCAGACTATAAGATGGAACTTAACAGTTAGAGATATTCTTGTGTCTTTTTCTTTGAAAAACATCTCAATTTTTAAATTATAAAGACAAAACAAATAAATTACAGTAAATTTAGAAAGTGAAAATTTAGAAAAATGCTTTCCAAAAAAGAAAAATGAAAAGTAACCAAAAAAAAAAAATTTGTTCATAATCTCACCAACCAGAGATGACCATAGCGCAGAGTTAACATCTTGGTGTCTACATACTCAGTCTTTTCTCTGTGTGTGTGTGTGTGTGTGTGTGTGTGTGTCTGAAGGAAAGAATTAGAGATACAATAAACATCCACAAAATTCATTCTTCACTACCTCTACCCCAAGAAGAGCGTAAATTCTAATTTCAGTCTTTTGATAGATAAGTATCATCATGTTTAGTATTGTTGTTCAATTGCTATGTACAACTCTTTGCAACCACATGGACTGGAGCACACCAGGCTCTTCTTTCCTTTACTATCTCCCAGAGTCTGCTCAAATACATGTTCACTGAGTCAGTGATGCTATATAACCATCTCTTTCTCTGCCACTCCCTTCTCCTTTTGCCTTCAACCTAGCATTAGGGTCTTTTCCAATAAGTCAGCTCTTTGCATCAGGTGACAAAAGTATTGGAGTTTCAGCTTCAGCATCACTCCTTCTAATGAACATTTAGGGTTCATTTGCTTAGGATTGACTAGTTTGGTCTCCCTGCAGTCCAAGGGACTCTCAAGTCTTCTCTAGAACCACAGTTCCATACCATTAATTCTTTGGAGCTCAGTCTTCTTTATGGTACAACTTTCACATCTGTACATGAGTACTGGAAAAACAATAGCTTTGACTATATGGACCTTTGTTGGCAAAGTGATGTCTCTGCTTTTTATTATTAATGTGCTGCCTACGTTTGTCATAGCTTTCCTTCCAAGGAGCAAGCATCTTTTAATTTCATGGCTGCAGTCACTGTCCACAGTGATTTTGGAGCTCAGGAAAATAAAATCTGTCTGCTTCCACTTTTTCCCCTTCTATTTCCCATGAAGTCATGGGACCAGATGCTATGATCTTAGTTTAATGATGTCGAGTTTCAAGCAAGCTTTTTCACTCTCTTTCACTCTCATCAGCAGGCTCTTTAGTTTCTTTTCATTTTCTGCCTTTAGAGTGGTATCATCTGCATATATGAAGTTGTTGATATTTCTCCTGGCAATCTTGATTCCAGCTTGTGATTCCTCCAGTCTGGCATTTCCCAAGATGTACTCTGAATAGAAGTTAAAGAAGTATGGTGACAATATACAGCCTTTTCATACTTCTTTCCCAATTGTGAAGCAGTCAGTTCCTCCATGTTCGGTTCTAAATGTTTTTTCTTGACCTACATACAGGTTTCTCAGGAACAGGTAAGGTGGTCTGCTATTCCCACCTCTTTTAAGAATTTTCCACAGTTTGTTGTCATCCACATAGTCAAAGGCTTTAATAAAGTCAATGAAACAGAGGTAGATGTTTTTCTGGAACTTCCTTGCTTCTCCATGATCCAACGAATGCTGACAATTTGATCACTTGTTTCTCTGCCTCTTCAAAACCCAGCTTGGACATTTGGAAGTTCTCAGTTCATGTACTGCTGAAGCCTAGCTTGAAGGATTTTGAGCATCACTTTGCTAGCAGGAGAAATGAGCACAATTATACTGTAGTTTGAACATTCTTTGGCATTGTCCTTCTTTGGGATTGGAAATAAAACTGACCATTTCCAGGTTTGTGGCCACTGTTGAGTTTTTCAAATTTACTGATATATTGAGTGTAGCACTTTAACATCATCCTTTAGGATTTGAAATAGCTGGGAAACAACTGAGCGACCTGAACAACAGTGGGAATTTTGTCACTTCCACTAGCTTTGTTCACAGCAATGCTTGCTTTGGTTCACTTATCTCTTCACACTCCAGGATATCCAGCTCTAGGTAAGTGAACATACAATCATGGTTACGTGGGTCATTAAGACCTTTTTTTTGTATAGTTCTTCTATGTATTTTTACCACATCTTAATCTCTTCTGCTTCTCTGAGGTCCTTACCATTTCATGCCCATCCTTGTATTAAATGCTCCTTGATATCTCCAATTTTTTTGAAGCAGTCACTAGTTTTAGTCTTTCTGTTGTCTTCCTCTATTTCCTTGCATTGTTCATTTAATAAGGCCTTCTTATCTCTCTTGCTTTCCTCTGAAATTCTACATGCAATTGAGTATATCTTTCCCTTTCTCCCCTACCTTTCACTTCTCTTCTTTCTTTAGCTATTTGTAAAGCCTCTTCAGACAACCACTTTGCCTTCTTGAATTTCTTTTTCTTGGGGATGGTTTTGGTCACTGCCTACTGTAGAATGTTATGAACCTCTGTCCATCATTCATCAGACACTTTGTTTACCAGATCTAGTCCCTAAACCTATTCATCACCTTCTCTATATAATCATAAGTGATTTGATTTAGGTCATACCTGAATGGCCTACTGGTTTTTCTTACTTTCTTCCACTTAAGATGAATTTTACAATAAGGAGCCAATTATCTGAGCCACAGTCAGCTACAGTTCTTGTTTTTACTGACTGTATATAGCTTCTCCTTCTTTCTCTGCAAATAACATAAACAATCTGATTTCAGTATTGAACATCTGATGATGTTTATGTGTAGAGTCATCTCTTGGGTTGTTCTCTTGACCAAATTCTGTTAGCCTTTACCATGCTTCATTTTGTGCTCCAAGACCAAACTTGGCTGTTATCCTGGGTATCTCTTGACTTCCTATTTTTGTGTTCTAATCTCTGTGATGAAAAGGACATCTTTTTGGTGTTAGTTCTGGAAAGTGTTGTAGGTATTTACAGAACTGGTCAACTTCAGCTTCTTTGGCATCAGTGGTTGAGGCATAAACTTGGATCACTGAGATGTTGAATGATCTGTCTTGGAAAGGAACCAAGATCATTCTGTTGTTTTTGAGACTGGCCCAAAGTACTGCATTTTGAAATATTTTGTTGACTATGAGGGCTACTCCATTTCTTCTAAGGGATTCTTGCCCACAGATATAATGGTCATCTGAATTAAATTCACCCATTTCTGTCCATTGTCTTTAGTTTACTGATTTCTAAGGTATCCATGTTCAATGTTGCCATCTCCTGCTTGACCATGTTCAATTTACCTTGATTCATGGACTTAACATTCTAGGTTCTCATGTACTTAACATTCTAGGTTCTTATGCAATATTGTTCTTTACAGCATCAGACTTTATTTTTAACCACCAAACACATCTACACTGAGTAGCATTTCCACATTGGCCCAGCCACTTCATTTTTCTGGAGCTGTTAGTAATTGCCCTCTGCTATTCCCCCACAGTAGCGTACTGGACACCTTCTGACCTGGGGGGCTCACCTTCCAGTGTCGTATCTTTCTGCTTTTTCATACTGTCCCTGGGGTTCTCCAGGCAAGAATACTGGAGTGGGTTGCCATTTCCTCCTGTTTTGTCAAAACCCTTCACTATGACCTGTCTGTTTGGGTGGCCCTGTATGGCATAGATCATATAGTCTCATGGAGTTACCCAAGCTCCTTCACCATGATAAGGCTGTGATCCATGAAGGCTCCTGGCATGTGTCTCAGGCTTAGCCAATCAGGATATGGCAACCTCTGACACACAATGATGAGTTCAGGAAAGGGCATGTGACTCAAGCACCATCAATCAAAGTTCAGAGACCTAAAGAGAGATTTTTATCTCCTGTTCTGAATTGAAAGCTGGAAGACTGTTGTGAGTATGGAGCTATTTATTAATAATCTTTTCCTCACTACAAAGAGAGAGTCTTCAGAAAATAAAGCCAAGCAGGGTCTAACTGAGCTGAGAGAGGCAGAGAGAGCGACAGAACTCTGATGATATTATTTGAGCTCCTGGGAGCAACCGTGCTTAGCTTCCCAGTTCATCAGTAAATAAATTGCTTTTTTTCTTCGCTTGTACTTAAGCCAGTTTAGGATGGTACCTGGTAAACATACTTAATACAAAATAAACTCAGAGAGAAAAAATCAAAATTGATAAACTGATTCCAAAAGTACTGAAGGAAGATTTGATCTAAATAAGAAGGAAGTACTGTTATTCTGTCTTATAATGGGCACCAGAATTCAATCAAAGGGAACTTAATATTTTCACAATTTAATCTTCTATGAATGAGAACTTTAGGACTCAGAAGCTTGCTATCTTGGCTGAGGGAACATAGCAAATAAGAAGAGAGGACAAAGTGTGGCATTTTTCATCAGATAAGGAGAAATTACCTACTCTGCCAACATATCTCACTAAGCAAATATGGGGAAACAAGAAGAGAATAAAATGAAGATGTAGGTTATAGGATTAATAATTCATTAGTAATTATAGGATTCATTTTCATTCAATATTGAGAAATTAAGTCTCACAACCCTTCCCCACCACACCCCAAATTCTATTCAGGTTTAGAATCTGTTTTATTTTTTCCTCTAAGCCAGGAAAATGCCTGATCTATACCAGATATATTTGATGCCCACTACAAAGTAGCAGAGTTCCTATCCTGCTAGGAAGAATGGACTTCCTTCAGTTCTTGCCATAAGCATCTTCAAATATCTCCATCCACCTCTAGTCTATATCCTTTTCCCTCTGTTCAATTTGATCAAACTTAACTCACTCTAATCTCACAACTATTGAGACTCTGTTGTGTGTTAGATGCTGTGCTGAGCAGATAGCCTGGTTGAGAAATGGATTTGTGGCTTCTTGTTTCAAAAGAATGAGTGGTTTGCCTTCCTCTTGATCCATTCTCCACTTTTCCATATCTAGTAACCAATCTTTGGTGTGCTGAAGATTGGGTCTTCTGTTGATAAAGAGAAGTGACTTGTTTTTAACAGTCTGCTTTGAAGTCACTGTTATAGGTTGAATTATAATCCCCTCAAATCCATATGTTGAAGTCCTAATCCCCAGTATCTCAGAATGTAACTTTATCTGGAATTTATCAGTAAAGTTCAGATGAGGTCATTAAGGGTAGGCTATAATCCAATATAACTGATGTCCTTCCAAAAAGGAGAAATTTGGACATAGACACTTAAGAGAGTAGAGATGATATAAAGATACAGGGAGAACACTATGCAAATATGAAAATGACTACCTGCAAGCCAAGGAGAGTGGTCTGGGAGAGATCCTTCCCTCTTGGCCATTGGAAATATCCAACCTTACAAATATCTTGATTTCAGACTTAAAACCTCAAGAACTGAGATGATAAATTCCTATTGTTTAAGCCATCCAATATGTGGTACTTTGTTATGGCAGCCCTGGAAAACTAACATAATCCCAAAGTGAGCTATCATCAGATGTGGTCTATTTGGCATTCATGATATTTTAAATTTTTAATTGCACCAAAATTTTAAAGTCAGAACACTGCATCTGAAAAGTATGATCTCTGCTTTTCCTGAAATATTGAAAAAGCTACAGTTCTGAATTTTTATTCCTATGTGGCATAAATCACCTGGAACTGAGTAGTAACTCCCTCTTTCAGATAGGTGTATGCTCAGTGGCTCATCACAGTCCCTGCCAATTCATCTTGCCTTTCCCCAACACCAGCTGATAGCTGCCATTTGTCATTATGTTCCACTGTGGTCCCTGGCCTAGGATTACTGAAATATGCAGCTGACTTGACCCAAGATGGAAAGTCTTTAAGCTTGGAGGAGGGAGAAATAGTATGGCCAGAGGGGAATGGCTGGAATGTCAGAGATCTAAAGAGAGAAGAATGATGAAGAATGACAGAAATCTGCAATCACACATGACAAAAGGTAGGGTGGGACTACAGCACAACCACTGGGTCCTGAGTTCATGCTCTGTGGTGTCGGGAACCATGTGAAAGGTTCCAGGAGCCAGGATAAGTACTGAAGGCATGGATGCCATGAGTACAGTAGCTGCTCACTTTGGAATGAATGATCCATATGAACAATGAAAATCTCAGGGGCACTACAACAGACTTAAGAACAGAGCCCCTTCCCCATAATGCTTCAGAACTGCATTAAACTAGCTTGACTGCTGAATGCTGCCCATGCCACCATCCAGTAATAAACTGATACTGGATTTCTTATCAATCCTGACAAATGTTATTCATTTAGATTTAGAAAAAAGTAATACAGGTAAATTTCCTTACACTCCATTAATGTGGAGGAAATTTTTAAAAGGAACAATTAGTGGAAGAGTCTACTCTTATACTTCATGCTCACTTTACAGAAGCCCAGAGAGGTCAAGCACCTTACCCAAGGGCACACAGCCAGTAGCTGTTTTGAAAACAAAGCCATATTCTCTGTGGGGTCTTCATTAATAAACTCCCCAGGAGGTAAGTCACATCAAAAAGATAATTAAGGTCACTGATGACCTCTTTTTTGCCCCTCTTTTTGTTCCAGAGAGCAGAGTGGATTGTCTTCCCTATCCAGGGATCACATGTCCTTTCAAACAGGTCTCCAGGAGCTTTGCTGAATAAACATGAACACCAGCAATCATTCAGAATTAGAAAGCAGCATAAGTGGTCCCAAATGCCAATGTTTTCACCTATGAAGCTTTTCCCCAGTGCTAGAGTTGGCATTTTTCATCCTTGTGCTTTAGCTGAAATGATACCTGATGAGGCTTCCTGAGGAATGAAAATTGAAAAAGATTTCATAATGTATTAAGGAGTGTACCAAGGGACAAGATGCAAATGTTAATATTAATCTTGCCTTAAATCTTTTCTAATTCTAAAAGTCAGAAGTCATTATTACTGTGTACAGATTAAGAAGCTAGCTTGATGACTATTTGGCACATCCTGCAAGAGCACTCCTTTTGATAAATGGATTACTCTGCCATCCACAAAGATTCTCTTCATCTCTCCAAGCCCATAGTAAATATGAGAAAATGGGAAGGAAACAATCACCAAGGAAAACAGAGGAGACTCCATCCCCACTTCTGTACTCTGGACCTTCTCCTCCACCAGCTTTCAAATGCACACACACAGTTGTTTCCCTAAAGCAAGCAGTGCCTTTTTTCGATCTTTCATTTATAACTTTTCCAAAGAAGAGAGTAAGGAGGCTCTGGGGGACCTTACAAAGTCTGCATTCATTGTACAGATAAGAAAATTGAAGCCCAGAAAAATGGAAGGTATTCCCAAGATTCCTTGGCTATTTACAACTGAAAACACAACCCCAAGTTTTCTCCCTTCCTCAAGTATAGGTTTTCACTCTACAGTAAATTGGCAGTGTAGGGTTGTAGAATCTTTGTGGCCAAAAAGATCTCATACTAGGCAAACAGTGACAAAGTATTTGAATCAATAGGTTTGGTCTTTGTGACAACAGGTGAGCACTTTAATATTTTCTCCATGTGGATTATTTGTTTTTTCAAGAATTTTCAAAAATTCTGCTTGTACTAAAGATTCCAGAAAATGGAAATGTTTATTGGGAGCTAATATTTACTGGACACCTACTATGTACCAGGCTAGTTGTTCTGCAAAGTGTTATCTTACTTAATCCTCATAACAACTTTATGAGGTGGGTTATATTCATATCCCCACTTTACTGATGAGGAAAGAAACCTAAGGAACTTCCCTTGGATCATGCAGACAGCAAGTGGTAGGGCCAGAGTACAGATTGCGTTTATCTGATTCTTAAGTCCATACATTCATTTTCTGTTTCTGTTTAACATTATCACAAATTTAGTGGTATAAACAAATTCACTTTTGGATTTCAGATCTTACAGTTCTATAGGCCAAGAATCTGGGTGAGTTTGGCTGGACTCTGCTTGAGGAATTTATCACAAGGCCAAAATCAAGATGTAGGTTGGCTGGGCTCTTATCCAAAGGCTCTAGGGAAGCATCCACTTCCAAGACCATTCAGATTGTTGGCAGAAACAAGCTCCTTATGATTGTAGGATTGGGGTCCCTATTTTCCCACTGGCTGCCAGCCAGAGTCTGATCTTTGCTCCTAGGGACCACCTACATTCCCTTTCACCTGTCCTCTCCATCCTCAGAGCAGCAAGGGCACACCCTGTCCTTCTCATGCTCATGCAATTAGATCAGGCAGCCTAGGTAACCTCTGTATTTTAGATCAAGGGACATGGAACTTTTCTTTTCCTGAAAAATCCATTCATAGCAGTGGCTAAATCAGTGTTTTACTGAAAATAATCAAGAGGACAGGAATCTTAAGGAGTGAGGGATGACACAGGGTCATGCTTAGATAATAAATAGGAGAGACAAGGAAGTAGTGAGGCCTAGGGAGAACAAGTTCCTATGATGCTCCAAACACAGGGAACCCTCACAATAGAGCTTACCCAGACTGCTTCTACCTGGAGAAATAGAAGGAGTATTAATAGACCTTTTCACTTATCAAGGTAAAAAATCTGGATTTTTATAAGTGTGTGTATGCTAAGTCACTTCAGTCATGTCTGACTTTTTGTGACCCATGCACTGTAGCCCACCAGACTCCTCTGTCTGTGGGATTTTCCAGGCAAGAATATTGGAGTGGGTTGCCATGCCTACCTCCAGGGGATCTTCCTGACCCAGGGATCAAATTTAAGTCTCTACATGTCCTGCATTGGCAAGTGAGTTCTTTATCACTCAGTTCAGTTCAGTTCAGTCGCTCAGTCATCTCCAACTCTTTGCAACCCCATGGACCACAGCACGCCAGGCCTCCCTGACCATTACCAACTACCAGAGTTTACTCAAACTATGTCCATTGAGTCGGTGATGCTATCCAACCATCTCATCCTCTGTCATCTCCTTCTCCTCCTGCCTTCAATCTTTCCCAGCATCGGGGTCTTTTCAAATGAGTCAGCTCTTTGCATCAGGTGGCCAAAGTATTGGAGTTTCAGCATCAACATCAGTCCTTCCAATGAACACTCAGGACTGATCTCCTTTAGGATGGACTGGTTGGATGTCCTTGCAGTCCAAGGGACTCTCAAGATTCTTCTCTAACACCACAGTTCAAAAGCATCAATTCTTTGGTGCTCAGCTTTCTTTATAGTCCAACTCTCACATCTAAATATGGCTACTGGAAAAACCACAGCTTTCTTTGGCATTGCCTTTCTTTGAGATTGGAATGAAAACTGACCTTTTCCAATCCTGTGGCCACTGCTGAGTTTTCCAAATTTGCTGGCACATTGAGAGCAGCACTATCACAGCATCATCTTTTAGGATTTGAAATAGCTCAACTGATATTCCATCACCTCCACTAGCTTTGTTCGTAGGAATGCTTCCTAAGGCCCACTTGACTTCACATTCCAGGATGTCTGGCTCTATTTAAGTCATCACACCACCATGATTATCTGGGTTGTGAAGATCTTCTTTGTACAGTTCTTCTGTGTATTCTTGCCACCTCTTCTTAATATCTTCTGCTTCTGTTAGGTCCATACCATTTCTGTCCTTTATTGAGCCCATCTTTGCATGAAATGTTCCCTTGGTATCTCTAATTTTCTTGACTAGAGCTCTAGTCTTTCCCATTCTATTGTTTTCCTCTATTTCTTTGCACTGATCACTGAAGAAGGCTTTCTTATCTCTCCTTGCTATCCTTTGGAACTCTGCATTCAAATGGGTATAGTTTTCCTTTTCTCCTTTGCTTTTCACTTCTCATCTTTTCACAACTGTTTGTAAGGCCTCTTCAGACAGCCATTTTGTGTGTGTGTGTGTTTTTTTTTTTTTTGGCATTCTTTTTCTTTGGAAGGGTGTTGATCCCTGTCTTCTGTACAAGGTTATGAACCTCTCTCCATAGTTCATCAGGCATTTTGTCTATCAGATCTAATCCTTTGAATCTATTTGTTACTTCCACTGTATAATTGTAAGGGACTTGATTTAGGTCATACCTGAATGGTCTAGTGGTTTTCCCTACTTTCTTCAATTTAAGTCTGAATTTGGCAATAAGGAGTTCATGGTCTGAGCCACAGTCAGCTCTCAGTCTTGTTTTTGCTTACTGTATAGAGCCTCTCCATCTTAGGCTGCAAAGAATATAAGCGATCTGATTTCAGTGTTGGCCATCTGGTGATGTCCATGTGTAGAGTTTTCTCTTGTGTTGTCGGAAGAGGGTGTTTGCTATGGCCAGTGCATTCTCTTGGCAAATCTCTATTAGCCTTTGCCTTGCTTCATTCTGTACTCCAAGGCCAAATTTGCCTGTTACTCCAGGTATTTCTTGGCTTCCTACTTTTGCATTCCAGTCCCCTATAATGAAAAGGACATCTTTTGGGGGTGTTAGTTCTAAAAGGTAGAACGATTCAACTTCAGCTTCCTCAGCATTACTGGTCGGGGCATAGACGTGGATTACTGTGATACTGAATGATTTGCCTTCGAAATGAACAGAGATCATTCTGTCATTTTTGAGATGCATCCAAGTACTGCATTTCAGACTCTTTTGTTGACTCTGATGGCTACTCTCTTTCTTCTAAGGGATTCTTGCCTACAGTAGTAGATATAATGGTCTTCTGAGTTAAATTCACCCATTCCAATACATTTTTGTTCGCTGATTCCTAAAATGTCAATGTTCACTCTTGCCATCTCCTGTTTGACCACTTCCAATTTGCCTTGATTCATGGACCTGACATTCCAGGTTCCTATGCAATATTGCTCTTTACAGCATTGGGCCTTGCTTCTGTCATCAGTCACATCCACAACTGGGTGTTGTTTTTGCTTTGTTTCATCTCTTCATTCTTTCTGGAGTTATTTTTCCACTGATCTCCAGTAGCATATCGGGCACTTACAAACCTGGGGAGTTCCTCTTTTGGTATCCTATCTTTTTGCCTTTTCATACTGTTCATGGGGTTCTCAAGGCAAGAATACTGAAGTGGTTTGCCATTCCCTTCTCTAGTGGACAACATTTTGTCTTTACCATTAGTGCCAACTGAGAAGCAGATTTTTATGTGAAATCATTCAATTAGAAATATGGCTATTGATTATAGTTCCGTGTACTATAAGTAAGTCCTTAGATGAGTTTCATTTTTAAAGTAGTAATAAACTATTGGATTTTTATGTGCAATCATTCAATTAGCAAAAGTTTATAATACTTTAAAAACAAAACCCATCTAAGGACTTACTGTATAGCACAGGGAAGTCAAATCTATATTTTACAGAAAGCTACAAGGGAAAAGAATCTAAAAAGAATGTATGTGTGTGTATAAAGCTTAATCACTTTGCTTTACACCTGAAATTAACACAACACTGTAAGTCAAATATACTTCAAAAAAAAAAGTAAACGTATATATATAACTGATCACTTTGCTATATACCTGAATTAACACAGAACTGTAAATAAACTATACTCCAATAAAAACTCATCAATTAAAAAAAAAAAACCCCATCTATTCTCAACTAAGCAGGACCTTCAAGCTAACAGTTGGAAACTACAAATTCTGTGGCCATGACTATTTTTTCCCTCATTCCTTAATCCAGTCACTTGAAGTGTCCCCATATCTACAGCCCTGTTTTTCCCCACCAATCCTGGGCTCTCTGTTCTGAGTACCATCCACACATCTGCTTACCTCATTCAGAAGGGTTTTCCAAAGACAGATGATCTTCAGAGCTTAATAAAGTGTTTCTTAAGCAACTAGTGCAGGGCTTCTCCAGATGGTCCTAATGACAAATTCTCTCTTCTCTTACAAAATACCTGCACAGACTGCCCCAGAATAAACCTTTTCAGATTGTTGTTTGTCTGCCTGCCCCACTAAACTGTAAGCTCGAACAACTTGGGATCCAATCATGCCTTATTTGAATTTATGTCCCCTTACTTGAACTGTCTTGACATGCTTAGTAACTATTTCTTGATAAACAAAACAGCATTCTGCAACACTGAGCACTCTCTATCTTCTTCTAAAAGTTCACTGGATATCCTAGGTCTACATTCAGAACTGAAATTACAGGGCAAAAGTGTTTTCCTGAAAGTCTAAATATGGAAATTAATCAAACAATGGAACTACTGTTTAAATACCTTTTAAATGGACATTCATTAAAAAAGCTTATTATTGATATAATAATTGAAACAGAATCTCTGGTGGGTAGGTCAGGATGGAGGTGTGGTTTATTGAGCTGCAAGAGAGCAGCTACAGTTGTCACTCAGCCTAGAGTGTGGTATAGCCAGGGTGACAGAGTACAGTAGATTTTAAAAAAGGATTGCTAGAGGTAATTCCAAAGGTCCCTGGTTATTTTATATCTCAATAGATAAAAACAGTTTAAAGACATTGATTTACATTATGTATTTAATATATAGACATTCTATACCCTATTCCTTAATCCTCATGTTAGAAGAAAACCCTAAGGGGATGTCTAGAATGTAGTGAGGTACAGACCATCTGTTTTCCATCACCTTCTTCCTTTGGAGTTAACTCTACTAATATTTGTTAATCCAAAACATATCAGATGCTGAACGTTCCAGGGAAATAAAATACTATAGTTCCTTGCCCATATTTCTGGGATGTTACCTTGTGCCATGTACATGAATGAGTCTCTCTCTGCTCATTTTCACTGCTAAGGAAACTCTTCAAGTACAACAAGATGGCAGTTGACAGCTGCCCCAAGCTTGGCCCTGCCTGAGATATGCCACTTCACTCTAATTAAATACCTGTTTATGCTTCCATGCAACCCTCAAATATAGTAGATAGCTATACCTTCCTGTATAAACACTTGTAGAACATCCTAGTAGAAAGCTCACTGACCTGAGTTAAGACACCTTGTCCAGTTCCATCTGCTGTTAGCAAACTTTGTGATCCTGAGGAAATTATCTAATCCCTCTGGGTCTCATTTTATTCATCTGTAAGATATGGTTCCTTTCAACTATTAATATGTATAAGTCACATATTTTTGTACTGATAAGAAATGGTCTCAGTTATACCAGTACCAGGACTTCCTTACTTAGGCTGTAGACATGGACCCTTTTTATGTGAAGTAATTTTCTTTGTAAAGAATCCAGGACAGTACACATAGAGTCCCTGCATCTTTGAAGACCAAATAAACCATAGTTGAAACATTAAACTACATCATTGCTCTATTATTCTACACTGCAAAGGATAGTTTCTTTGGTTATATGAGAACTGTCTTCCATGTTTCTCCTTATTTAAGAGCTACATAATTATGTAAAGAAGAAACTGACTGCTTTCAATGTCAGTCAGAAAGAGTGGTTTGTTTTTTCTTTTGTTTTTGCTTTACAAACAAGCAAAAAACCTTTAATGTTTAAGTCCAGAAAATAAGACATAATTTCACTGGGAAAATACTAGATAAATTCATTAAAACACACACACAATCTATCCATCCACATCCATCCATTCATCTGCCAAACTCCATCAATTTTATTTATTCTTCTAATCTCTCCTGGACATATTGGAATGCAACTCTCTCCTTTGCTGAACTTCTCATGTGATACTGTCTTGATGATTGTAGCTCTGCAGTATAGTCTGAACTCAGGCCAGAAACTATAAAACTCTTAGAGGAAAACACAGGCAGAACATTCTATGACATAAATAACAGCAAAATCTTCTATGACCCACCTCCCAGAGTAATGGAAATAGGAACAAAAATAAACAGATGGAAACTAATTAAACTTAAAAGCTTTTGCAAAGCAAAGGAAACAATAAGCAAGATTAAAAGACAAATCTCAGAATGGGAGACAAAATTGTAAATGAAGCAACTGACAAAGGATTAATCCCCAAAATATATAAGCAGCTCATAGAGCTCAATATCAGAAAAACAAACAGCCTAATCAAAGAGTAGGTAGAAGACCCAAACAGACATTTCTCCAAAGAAGACATACAGATGGCCAATAAAAACACAGAAAGGTACTCAACACTTCTGATTATTAGGGAAATAAATCAAATACCAATCAAAATGGCCATCATCAAAAAAAAAAAAAAGGAACTACATACAATAAATGGTAGAGAGGATGTGGAGAAAAGGGAACCCTCTTGAACTGTTGGTGAGAATGAAAATTGGTACAGCCACTATGGAGAAAAGTACGGAGATTCTTTAACAAACTAGAAATAAAACTTTACCATATGATGCAGCAATCTCACTACTGGGAATATACCCTGGGAAAAATCACCATTCAAAAAGGAACATATACCCCAATATTCATTGCAACACTATTTACAATAACCAAAACATGGTAACAACCTAGATATCCGTCAACAGATGCATGAACAAAGTAGTTATAATACATATGTACAATGGAATACTATTCAGACATAAAGAGGAAAGAATTTGAATCAGTTGTAGTAAGGTGGATGAACCTAGAGCCTATTATACAGACTGAGCTCAGAAAGAGAAAAACAACTAACATATACTAATGCATATACGTGTAATCTAGAAAAATAGTACTGATGAACCTACTGACAGAGAAGAAATGGAGACACAGACACAGAGAATGGACTTGTGGACACAACAGAAAAAAATAGAGGAAAAAAATAGAGTGGAAAAGACTAGAGATCTCTTCAAGAAAATTAGAGATACCAAGGGAACATGTCATGCAAAGATGGGCACAATAAAAGATATAAATGGAACAGACCTAACAAAAGCAGAAGATATTAAGAAGAGGTGGCAAGAATATATAGAATAACTATACAAAAAAGATCTTCATGACCCAGATAACAACAATGGTGTGATCATTCACCTAGAGCCAGACAGTCTGGAATGTGAAGTCAAGCCTTAGGAAGCATCACTATGAACAAAGCTAGTGGAGGTGATAGAATTCCAGTTGAGCTATTTCAAATCCTAAAAGATGATGCTGTGAAAGGGCTGCACTGAATATGCCAGCAAATTTGGAAAACTCAGCAGTGGCCACAGGATTGGAAAAAGTCAGTTTTCATTCCAATCTCAAAGATAGGCAATGCCAAAGAATGCTCAAACTACCGCACAATTGCACTCATCTCACACGCTAGCAAAGTAATACTCAAAATTCTCCAAGCAGGCTTCAACAGGACATGCACTGTGAACTTCAGATGTTCTTGAAGATATGGGAATACCAGACCACCTGACCTGCCTCTTGAGAAATCTGTATGCAGGTCAGGAAGCAACAGTTAGAACTGGACATGGAACAACAGAGTGGTTCCAAATAGGGAAAGGAGTACATCAAGGCTGTATATCATCACCCCGCTTATTTAACTTATATACAGAGTACATCATGTGAAATGCTGGCCTGGATGAAGCACAGGCTGGAATCAAGATTGCCAGGAGAAATATCAATAACCTCAGATATGCAGATGACACCACCCTTATGGCAGAAAGTGAAGAACTAAAGATGGGCTCGATAAAGGACAGAAATGGTATGGACCTAACAGAAACGGAAGATATTAAGAAGAGGTGGCAAGAATACATGGAAGAACTGTACAAGAAAGATCTTCACGACCCAGATAGATGATGATAATCTAGAGCCAGACATCTTGGAATGTGAAGTCAAGTGGGCCTTAGAAAGCATCACTATGAACAAAGTTAGTGGAGGTGATGGAATTCCAGTTGAGCTGTTTCAAATCCTGAAAGATGATGCTGTGAAAGTGCTGCACTCAATATGCCAGCAAATTTGGAAAACTCAGGAGTACGTCAAGGCTGTATATTGTCACCCTGCTTATTTAACTCCTATGCAGAGTACATCATGAGAAATGCTGGACTGGAAGAAACACAAGCTGGAATCAAGATTGCCAGGAGAAATATCAACCACCTCAGATATGCAGATAACACCACCCTTATGGCAGAAAGTGAAGAGGAGCTAAAAAGCCTCTTGATGAAAGTGAAAGAAGAGAGAGAAAAAGTTGGGTTAAAGCTCAACATTCAGAAAACGAAGATCATGACATCCGGTCCTATCATCATGGGAAATAGATGGGGAAACAGTGGAAACAGTGTCAGACTTTTATTTTGGGGGGGTCCAAAATCACTACAGATGGTGACTGCAGCCATGAAATTAAAAGATGCTTACTCCTTGGAAGAAAAGTTATGACCAACCTAGATAGTATATTCAAAAGCAGAGACATTACTTTGCCGACTAAGTCTGTCTAGTCAAGGCTATGGTTTTTCCTGTGGTCATGTATGGATGTGAGAGTTGAACTATGAAGAAGGCTGAGCGCCAAAGAATTGATGCTTTTGAACTGTGGTGTTGGAGAAGACTCTTGAGAGTCCCTTGGACTGCAAGGAGATCTAACCAGTCCATTCTGAAGGAGATCAACTCTGAGATTTCTTTGGAAGGAATGATGCTAAAGCTGAAACTCCAGTACTTTGGCCACCTCATGTGAAGAGTTGACTCAATGGAAAAGACTCTGATGCTGGAAGGGATTGGGGGCAGAAGGAGAAGGGGACGACCGAGGATGAGATGGTTGGATGGCATCACAGACTCGATGGACGTGAGTCTGAGTGAACTCCGGAGATGGTGATGGACAGGGAGGCCTGGCGTGCTGCGATTCTAGGGGTGGCAAAGAGTCGGACACGACTGAGCAACTGAACTGAACTGAACTGAAGAACTACAGAGCCTCTTGAAGAAAGTGAAAGAGGAGAGTGAAAAAGTTGGCCTAAAACTCAACATTAAGAAAACTAAAATCATGGCATCCAGTCCCATCAGTTCATGGCAAATAGGTGGGGAAACAGTGGAAACAGTGGCTGACTTTATTTTTTTGGCTCCAAAATCACTGCAGATGGTAACTGCAGCCATGAAATTAAAGATGCTTGCTCCTTGGAAGAAAAGGTATGACCAAGCTAGACAGCATATTAAAAATCAGAGACATTACTTTGCCACAAAGGTCTGTGTAGTCAAAGCTATGGTTTTTCCAGTAGTCATGTATGGATGTGAGAGTTGGACTATAAAGAAAGCTGACCACTGAAAAACTGATGTTTTTGAACTGTGGTGTTGGAGAAGACTCTTGAGAGTTCCTTGGACTTCAAGGAGATGAAACCAATCAATACTAAATGAAATTAGTCCTGATATTCATTGGAAGGACTGATGCTGAAGCTGAAACTCCAATACTTTGGCCACCTAATGCGAGGAGCTGACTCATTGGAAAAGACCCTGATGCTAGGAAAGATTGAAGGTGGGAGGAGAGGGGGACGACAGGAGATGAGATGGTTGGAAGACGTCACCGACGCAATGGACATGAGGTTGAGTAAGCTCTGGGAATTAGTGACGGACAGGGAAGCCTGGCATGCTGCAGTCCATGGGGTCACAAAGAATCAGAGGTGACTGAGTGACTGAACTGAACTGAACTGAACAGATGTGGATCCTAGAAAATAGTACTGATGAACCTACTGATTGAGAAGAAATGGAGAACAGACACAGAGAATGGACTTGTGGACACAGCAGAGGAAGGAGAGGCTAGGAGAAATTTAGAAAGTAGTATTGACTTATATACACTATCATGTGTAAAATACATAACTAGCAGGAAGCTGCTATAGAACACAGGGAACCCAGCCTGGCACTCTGTGATGACCTAGAGGGTTGAAATAGAGAGAGTGAAGAGAGGCTCAAGAGGGAGGGGACACACACACACACACACACACACACACACACACATACACACACAAACACATACACATATATATAAAATTATGACTAATTTATGTTGATGTACAGCAGAGACCACCACAACACTGTAAAGCTATTATCCTCCAATTTAAAAAGAAAAGAAATAAATGATGGGGATTTTCAGCATTTCTGATTTCTTTCTATTTTCTACTATTTCAGTGCTACCTCCGTCCTTGTTCATCTCTGGATTGTAACCAACTTTCACCTTTTTTCTTTCAAATGTCAAGTTTCTAAGCTTTCTATTCCCTTTCCTTTATGTAAGGTTTTTAGTGTGTGTCACGGTGTGCTGTGAGATGTAGTTTCACAGTATTTAGGCCCCAAATGCCATCATTCTTGGAACCTTGAGTAGTCTCTCTCTAAATTGGTCAGCTTGATAATCTTATATCTCTTCTTCCTACTAGTTTATGTAGGTACAATCTATTGGTTGCTTTTGAATTTCCCTCCTTTCCAGACTTTTTTCTAAAACGGAAGGCATATAAATATAAGGTATATCATTTCACAAGTAATATTCTTAGCAATTTTTTCTAAAGAGACTTATCTATAGGATAATGGAAGGAAACAAAGAAAGAACTAGAGCAAGAGACAGAGATATACATTTTGGGGGAGCATTAAAGTGGCTTATGAGAACAGTCGCTATGTAACAATTAATGATAGGAAAGCAACAAACTAGTGCATGTAGTTGTCTAGGCAATAGTAGTATGCCTCCCTCTTGACAAAAATCACCCAGTCAACCAGCAAACCATGCAATAACAGAATAAGATGTCCCAATTAACACTCTTGGGTTTAAGTGGGTACTTATTCAATAAAGTGCCCAAGACTGTTAATGGTGGTTATCAGAGGCTCAATGAGTTTATTAAGCTAATTTTGTCACCAACTCTGTCATCTTTCCTTAGATATCTTGTGCTTTCTATTTCTATTCTTTCTTGCTCTTTCATAAGCCAAGGATACAAATGCTAGATGCAAGGTGAACATCTTTAACTACAGTTCTTCAACCCATATAGGGACTGAGTTATAACCGTAATGGGTTTCCATAAGCATTTATAGATAGGAATTATAACTTGGAAAAGAAATTCAGTTAACCTAGTTTGTTCTGCTGTTTGCTTTTAATAAATTATACTTGGAGAACTTTTATTATGGGCATCTTTGCTGGTCTTTAAAAGCTTCTGTAGGTGTCACCTTGAGATACGTAGCTAAAATCATTATCTTTCAATAGAAATAAAATTGGAAAATCCTGGTGTCACCAGAAAACTAAAAATAATTGAAAACATGAATCAAATAAAAACCAAAGGCAGAGGCTTCCCTGGTGGCTCAGTGGTAAAGAATCTGCCTTCCAATGCAGGAGACACAGGTTTATCCCTGATAGGGGAAGATCCCACATGCTGCAGAGCAACTGAGCCCATGCACAACTATTGAGCCTGTGCTCTAGAGTCTGGGAGCTATAACTATGGAGCCCATATGCTGCAACTACTAAAGCCCACGTGTCCTAGAGCTTGCGCTCTGCAACAACAGAAGCCACCACAAAGAGGAACCTGCATACCACAACTAGAGAGTAGCCCCTGCTTGCCACAATTAGAGAAAAGCCCATGCAGCAACAAAGACCCAGTATAGCCAAAAAAAAGTAAATATAATTATTTAAAAGACCAAATGCAAATATAAAAATTAATTCATTAGTAAATAAATTTATGAGTATGACTTATTTTTTAAATTGATAGATGTGTTATCAAAAGAATTTGGAAATTAAAGATCTAGATGACAAGAGTCAGATACATTCTCTCAGCCTCTTTCATGTAATTTAAAGCAGAAAAATGCCTAAGAGCTGACCCTGGAACAACACAGATTTGGACTACAAGGTCCACTTATAAGTGGATTTCTTTCAGTAAACACAAACTGCATGATCCCTGGTTGGCTGAATCCACAGGATGCAGGACTGCTGGTGCAAAGGGATGACTATACAGTCACCATTCACTGTTTAAGGGTCAGCTGTGTATTACAGGCCAAGTCCCAGCAATGATACCTTCTATGAAGGAGATAGGGAAAGGGAGAGGGAAGTTGCTCACTCGTGTTCGACTCTTCGCGACCCCATGGACTGCAGCCTACTAGGCTCCTCTGTCCATGGGATTTTCCAGGCAAGAGTACTGGAGTGGGGTGCCATTGCCTTCTCCAATGAAGAAGATATCTATCTACTTTAAGACAAGTTCAAAAAACAGTGTATTTATGACCTTTGAAATATCATTAGATATTAGTAGAAGTTCAGGTAAAAATAGTTAGTAAAGACAGATCCTTAGAGGTTCTCACAATGAATTTCAAAATACTTTTTGCTCATGTGTTTAAATTTGAGCAGAGCAGATAATGCTGGGCAAGTTCAAAACTAGGCTCCCACACAAAATGCTCTTTCTGTAGGTTCAAAAATAAACTGCTAACAAAGAAGACCTCTTTCTTTTGTAGGCTTCAGCAGCACCTCTGCTTTCCCTGTTCCAAAAATTTTATTTGAAATAGCATTTGATGTATACAGCTGAGTGTACCATACCATAGCAATGCTTTATCTATCCCTAAGAGCTGCCCCAAGATCCTCCCCTCCTAAGATTTGCTTTTCTCCTTGTTGATAGTTTGCATGATGACTGTAAATTAAGGCCAACTACTTTTATTCCTTTGGGACAATTTCTACTTCCAAAGTGTCAATGTAAAAAAAAAAAAAAAACTATAGATAATTTTCATGTTTTTATCAACAAACTTTCTATACAAAAGGATAATTAAAAATCATTTTCTACTTAGAATCTGAAAGACATTATTTGTTTCAAAAGGGAATTGTGAATCTGAACAGGCAATCTACTATATGATTCCAACTATATGATACTCTGGAAAAGGCAAAAATAAGGAAATAGTAAAAGATTAGTGGTTATCGTAGTTTTGGGAGGAGAAAAGAAAGAACAGGTGAAAGAAACACAGGGAATTTTTAGAGGAGTGAAACTATTCTGTATAACACTGTAATAACGGATACATGCTATTAAACATTTATCACAACTCATTGCACATACAAGACAAAGAATGAACTCTAATGTAAACTGTGTACTTTGGTTAATTAAAAATAAAGTTAAGATATTTGTGCTCCCCAAGCACTTTTTGAGAAAATAAATAGGCAAATCACATACTAGAAGAAAATATTCATAATAAGCATATCTGGCAAAGGTCTTTGATCTAGAATACATGAAGAACTTTCACAACCTAATAGTAGGACAAACAAGGTGATTTAAAAATGGACAAAAGATTCAAAGAGACAATTCACACTTCCCACACTTTTGCCTAAAGAAGATATGCAAAATGGCCAATAGGCATATGAAAAAGTTTTCATATCATTCATCCAGGAAAAGCAAATTCAAACCATAATGAAATATCATTACACACCTCCTAAAATGGCTAAAATAAAATACTGACATCAAATACTGGAGTAACTCAAATTCTCATATATTACTTGTGGGAGTGTAAAATGGAACAAACATTTCAGAAAACTCAGTTTTCCAAAAGTTGAATGCACATATACTCTATGAGCTAGCAATTCTACTCCAAGATATTTATTCAAGAGAAACAAAAACATATTTACACCAAAAGGCAAATAAAATTGTCCATAAATCTTTTCATAACAGTTCCAAACTGTAAGCATCCCAGATGTCCATCAATAGAAGAATGGATTATTAAACTGTGTATTTTCTTATAATGGAATCTTACTTTGCAATAAAAAGGGATCAGCTACTGGTACTTGAAATAACATGAGTCAGTCTCAGAAAATATTATGCTAAATAAAGAAGCAAGATGCAAAAGATGACAAACTACAGGATTCAATTTATATGAAACTTTGGAATATAGTGACAAATAACAGGATTAGTTGTTGTTTCTGAGAGGGGCATTGCCTGGGTAGGGACACAGGTTACTTTCTGGGTTTGAAGGAAATGTTCTGTGTCTTGATAGGCGCATAGTCTGCAAAAGTGTATGCATTTATCAAAACTGATTGGACAGCACACCTACGATATAAAGATTTCACTTGTGTAAATTAAACTTCAAGAAATAAAATTATGAAGCCTTATTCTTTCAGGTAATCTGTGACCATATTATACATGGGGATAGTTATAGTGGTGTCGTTAGGAGATGCTTTACAAATTATGAGTGTGTTAATAACTCTTTGATGTATCCTTTTCATTGACTTCTCAATGAGGGAGTGGTAACTGCCTCCAGGTCTTGTGAATTAGACCAGAATATAAAAACTAGTGAGGCTCAGCCTGTGCCAACAAGACATCAGCAGTTAACTTAACATGGTTTTCAATTTTATTTCCTGCCTTGATTTAATGCTGCATATTGTAATTTCATAGTTTAACAAACATCAGCATGAGAAGTAAATATTACTTACCATCAAGGCACAAGCCTGGAAATATAAATGGTGGTCATAAAAATAAATTAAAAGTAAATTAACGCCTAAATGAAGTTTCCAAGTACCAGGCTTCTGAGGAATTCATGGATATAAATAGTTACATCATGAGAATACTTGGAAGATGATGTATCCGTGGCTTTGTGTCAATGGAGAAAACCAAACAAGAGAAGCATCATTAATTTATTCTTCAGATGTAAGAACTGCCCTATAAAGAGAGACCAAGTCTGTTTTATACCGTGTAACCAACTGAAAAATAAAATCAATTATACTAAATACAAATGAGATTTTTTTTGTATTTAATAGCATCAAATAAAAGGGTAGAAATGAAAGTATTATATTGATGAAATAATGAATGAATAGAATTTATTGAAACTGTGCCTTTGCTCAGGTATTAACACAATAAGTAAAACAAACCATTTATTCTTAAACTAGGAACAATCCAATGATGATCAGTATGAGGAAGCTATTATACCTCTAAGAGTTAACCTTATTAAATATGTATTTGTGACTGGCTATGTTTTTCTACAAATTTGACCTTATAATATCAGTGTCCCAAACTAAAAGTACTACACTATTTATATGGACAGAATTCAAACAAAAACTATTATAAATATTATAATGTAGAAGCTAATTTTATCGAATATTACTTCTAAACTTGCTTGATTCTGAGAGCCATCAACTTAACATCTTTCAAAAAAAGGAAAAAAGAATGTACACTATTAGGTACATCAGCTGTAAGAACACATTCCAGTTTCAGAATGTGAAAATGTCTTAGAATCCAGGAACTATAGTCCTAGTTCTGCACTGAATGATTTGCAAAGTAATCACAATGAGTTCCTGTCATAATGCTATGAAGGGAGGATTGGCTAAGTCACTTCAGTCGTGTTCGATTCTGTGCGACCCCATAGACGGCAGCCCACCAGGCTCCCCCGTCCCTGGGATTCTCCAGGCAAGAACACTGGAGTGGGTTGCCATTTCCTTCTCCAATGCACGAAAAGTGAAAGTGAAGTCGATCAGTCGTGTCCGACTCTTCGCAACCCAATGGACTGCAGCCCACCAGGCTCCTCCATCCATGGGATTTTCCAGGCAAGAATACTGGAGTGGGGTGCCATTGCCTTCTCCAGAAGGAATGAGAGAGAAGGAAGGATTATCTTTCCTATTTTATAACTATTCTATAAGAATAATTGATTTGCCCAAGATCACATTGCTTGTAAGTACAGGGCCTAGACTGGTGTCTAGATCCACAGTCTCTAAAGGCTCTGCATTATGGAAACTAGAATCATTAATTATCTAGTGGTCATGTTATTTCTGGTTTCTGGTATATAAGAAGGAAAGATCTTATTTTGTTTGGTGTTTTCAATTATTTCTGAAGTTCCTCCATGACTTAGTGCCAATTTTTCCAAAGCTGTCTGACTTGAAACAAGATTAAAGTTAAAGACAAAATGCATGAATAAACACTAATAGTAGACCATGAAAAAGCCAGCAGACTCTTACAGAATATTTTAGGTCCTCACAGGCCAATGTGAGCAGTGCAAAGAATCTTCCTGCTCTGCAGAGACCACAGTTGAATAACAATGCTCCTACTCACAATCTAGTTCCACTTCATTTGAGGGGCAGAAGGGGATTTTACCCAAATTATTTTAGAAGCATTGGACCTTCAAATGCACTTATGGATAACCTAGCCCCTAATTATACTGAAGAAGAATTACAGTGAGAGAACTGATACTCACCCATGGTCACATTGGTTCAGTTGAGTTCAGTTCAGTCACTCAGTCATGTCTGACTCTTTGCTACCCCATGAATCGCAGCACGCCAGGCCTCCCTGTCCATCACCAACTACCAGAGTTTACCCAAACTCATGTCCATTGAGTCAGTGATGCCATCCAGCCATCTCATCCTCTGTTGTCCTCTTCTCCTCCTGCCCCCAATCCCTCCCAGCATCAGAGTCTTTTCCAATGAGTCAACTCTTCGCATGAGGTGGCCAAAGTTCTGGAGTTTCAGTTTTACCATCAGTCCTTCCAAAGAACACCCAGGACTGATCTCCTTTAGAATGGGCTGGTTTGATCTCCTTGCAGTCCAAGGGACTCTCAAGAGTCTTCTCCAACACCACAGTTCAAAAGCATCAATTCTTTGGCGCTCAGCTTTCTTCACAGTCCAACTTTCACATCCATACATGACCACTGGAAAAACCATAGCCTTGACTAGACAGACCTTCGTTGGCAAAGTAATCGCTGCTTTTCAATATGCCATCTAGGTTGGTCATAACTTTCCTTCCAAGGAGTAAGCATCTTTTAATTTCATGGCTGCAATCACCATTTGCCATGACTTTGGAGCCCAAAATAATAAAGTCTGACACTGTTTCCAATGTTTCCCCATCTGTTTCCCAGGAAGTGATGGGACCAGATGCCATGATCTTCGTTTTCTGAATGTTGAGCTTGAAGCCAACTTTTTCGCTCTCCTCTTTCACTTTCATCAAGAGGCTTTTGAGTTCCTCTTCACTTTCTGCCATAAGGGTGGTGTCATCTGCATATCTCAGGTTATTGATATTTCTCCCAGCAATCTTGATTCCAGTTTGTGCTTCATCCAGCCCAGCGTTTCTCATGATGTACTCTGCATAGAAGTTAAATAAGCAGGGTGATAATATACAGCCTTGATGTACTCCTTTTCCTATTTGGAACCAGTCTTTTTGTTTCATGTCCAGTCCTAACTGTTGCTTCCTGACCTGCATATATGTTTCTCAAGAGGCAGGTCAGGTAGTCTGGTATTCCCATCTCTTTCAGAATTTTCCACAGTTTATTGTGATCCACACAGTCAAAGGCTTTGGCATAGTCAATAAAGCAGAAATAGATGTTTTTCTGGAACTCTCTTCCTTTTTCCATGATCCAGCGGATGTTGGCAGTTTGATTTCTGGTTCCTCTGCTTTTTCTAAAACCAGCTTGAACATCTGGAAGTTCACGGTTCACATATTGTTGAAGCCTGACTTGGAGAATTTTGAGCATTACTTTACTAGCACGTGAAATGAGTGCAGTTGTGCAGTTTGAGCATTCTTTGGCATTGCCTTTGTTTGGGATTGGAATGAAAACTGATCTTTGCCAGTTCTGTGGCCACTGCTGAGTTTTCGCAATTTGCTGGCATATTGAGTGCAGCACTTTCACAGTATCATCTTTTAGGATTTGAAATAGCTCAACTGGAATTCCATCATCTCCACTAGCTTTGTTTGTAGCGATACATTGGTTAACCACTGTTAAGTCTAGCATCACTATTCACATTTTCTTATCAGAAATCATAATTACTACTAGTTGTTGAGTATTTACTATACACCAAGCCCTGTGCTAACAATTTAAAATTTCCTTCCTAACTGGCAATAATCTCTGTTCCAGTATCTTTCTATATGATTTTAAAATTGCATCATTTCCACCAGGAGACCTGCTCTTACATCTTTCTTTGAAGAATGTTGCTATGATGGAGCATCTGAAAGGATCTCCAAAGAAGAGTCTAGTGTGTTACAGCCTAATACAGAGGTCAGCAAGTTATGGCCCCCAGGCCCAATTCTGCCTATTACTTGTTGCAGTGAATTAAGTTTTCCTGGGACACAGCCATACCCATTGGTTACATATAACCCACAGCTAAGTTAAGTGGTTATAACAGAGACTGTATGCCCCAAGACCCCTGACCAAATGGATCAGTAGTCACTTGAAGGATTTCACAATAAAGTGTGAGCAGAAATACGTGTCTTCTTTGTTACCTCAAAAATCCTCATTCAGTACCAGCATGTACTGAATGGCTAATATACATAAAACCTGAACTTCTAGGGAAATAAAGCAGTATAGGATTTGTTCCCTATCCTCAAGCTAATACTCAGTGGTGGATCCCTGGCCTAGAGGGATACAGAATTTCTTATATCCTTCCCCCTCTATACTATTTTCCCCAAGAAAAGCAACCATCTAGTTTCAATAGTTATAACTCACGACCTTCAAATGGCACAATGCAGCATAAATAGAGTGACTACACGTAACTTTTTTGAATCCAAAGATGAGAATCCTTGTTTTCTTTTTACACTTGGAGTGGGAGGGAGAGGACAAAGTGAGTCAAATGCTGGAAATGAGCAAAAGTTTCCCTAACTATGCAACAGAGTAGAATGTAGTTATTCTACAATGGCCATGTGGATAAAGATATGGCATAAATGATGTTGCTCCCTAAAAAACATTACCATGACCATGATTCATAGCTGTAAAAAAAAAAGTATACAAAAATTCCTTTGGCTGGTAGTCAAATTTGTCAAGTTTTGGACTCACTCATTATCCTTTTCATCATCTAAAACTAAATCAAATATGTGCTGCAGTCCACGGGGTTGCAAAGAGTTTTACACAAAAGAGTTACTGAACAACAATACTGTTTGGAGTACCTCAGGTCTTAATTTATTATCTCCCTTTCTCAAAAAGGCCTTAGGGAGAAGGTGACATTTCGATAGATTATACACTTCAATCTTTCACAAACAGTATAGGATCCTACTGCCTTGTGTTAGAGGCAAAGATGGTTTCCACTCTACAAGTAAGACTTTAAGTCTTATTTATTAACATTTTAGATTACTTAATGGCCTTATATATGATGTAGTTTGCAATGATATTACCACCAAAAATTTATAGTTTTCATCACATAAAACTAGAGGAAGAAAAACCCTATCAAGAGAGAATTAAAAAAATATACCACTAACTATTAAGGTGAACTTACTTTAATCTTTTAAAAATGTAAAGCATGTTACAGACAAATAGATATGATTTGCTGTAACAGTTTCCCAGTCTGGCCACATCTCATGTTACAGTGATTAATTCTGTTGTTTTTTTAGTCACTGAGTCATGTCCAACTCTTCTGTGATCCCAGGGATTATAGCACCACCAAACTCCTCTGTCCATGGGGTTTCCCAGGCAAGAATACTGGAGAGGATTGCCATTTCCTTCTCCAGGGGATCTTTCCCACCCAGGGATTGAACCTGAATCTCCTGCTTGGCAGGCAGACTCTTTACCACTTAGCCACCCCAGTAGCCATTAATTCTGGCAAGGGAGGATAATTTGACATCTAAAGGAGTGACTTGATTTTTGAAATCCAAAAAGGAAATGTGCCTTATTTCTTAAATGAACATGTTTAAATACTCGGAAAGCATAAACTTTCCTAAAGATAGCTTTGCTTATCACCTACACTTAAAATTAAAGCAGGTTTATGTAACACATTTCTGTACAGATTATATATTTTATATAACTCATGTTAATATATAAAATATATAATACAGTTTAACTAATTTTTCACTATTAACAGGGCATTATTATCCACATTTTTATAGGCATGATCAGTTGCCTACATGATATTTCTTCCCTTTCCTCAATTTTCTCCTTCCTACGGCATTCCTGATTTTGTCTGGCTATCCATCCTCTTTAGTAGTGTTAATTGCTTCAAGGGAGAATGGATGCTGATTGGTCAAGTTATTCATGCAATTGATTTACATCAGCATGTGAAGCAGGCCAGTGAACAAGAGCAAAAGTGAGCTAGGGACTTTCTGGGAAATGGTCTTCCTTATCAGATAATTTTATAAGGATGAGATAATTATTATTAGACATTTTCAGTGTCTACGTGGGACAGCTGAAACTGTGGCAGTCATGCTGAGGCCAGAGGCAAGAAATTAGGAACAAAGCAGACAAGGCCAAGGAAGTAGAGCCGGAGAAGAAGGGGCTGTTCATGACATCATGAGCCACATGACTAATGAAATCTGGAATTAAACTACCTTGAAAATTCTTGTTGGAAGAAATGCTATGTCTTCCTTAGCATACAAGCCAATTTAAATTGAGATTTTCTGTCTTGTAGCCTAAAGCGGCCTGACTGATATGTACCTGATAGGCAAACTGCTATTTAACTCTTTTAGGAGTTGCCTCCCAAACAGTAACATCAACCCAAAGGGAAAA
This sequence comes from Oryx dammah, assembly GCF_014754425.2. Lineage (NCBI taxonomy): Eukaryota > Metazoa > Chordata > Mammalia > Artiodactyla > Bovidae > Oryx > Oryx dammah. Next base: position 54,951,248 of record NW_024070189.1, on the reverse strand, counting down.
AGATGCTATGCTCCTTGTAGTATGTCATCACCAACCATCTACTGAGTATCTATTAATTTCCATTTTCTTGACATCTTAGGAGCACTTCTTGTGTTCTGAGTGCCACACTCTTAAAGCTGATTGTCCAAGGAGAAGATATTCTTCCACTGTGACAAGATCGCCTGTCTCTTAATTAAATAAAAGGCATTTAAGGAAAGATTAGCAAGTCTTTTAACAAGTGTTAAAATTAAATAAAAATAAAATTAAAATAAAAATTAAAAAAAAAAACTAGAGAATGTTGACAATTATTTACCAGAAAATGAAGGAAAGGTCAGAGAAGTTCACTATTTTGTTAAATCTCTTACAAAATATTAGTGAGAAAATGAGAGAATCCATACTGTGAGGGTCTATTTCTCATCATCAGAACAATGATAACCAGACAATGTGAATGTTTATTACTTCAACTAGTACATATTTTTCTTAAACTTTAAAAATAAGCATACATGTGTATACATATTATACACACATACAACCTCCAAATTAAAAAATTGTGAATGCTTAGTGCATATTATGCACTTATTATGCATGTATTCTCTCCTGAAAGTGAAAAAAAGTGAAAGTGTTAGTTGCTCAGTCATGTCTGACTCTTTGTAACCCCATGGACTGAAATCCCCCAGGTTCCTCTGTCCATGGAATTCTCCAGGCAAGAATACTGGAGTGGGTAGCCATTCCCTTCTTCAGGGGATCTTCCTGACCCAGGGATTGAACCTGCATCTCCTGTATTGCAGACAGATTCTTCACCATCTGAGCTGCTATATAGAAACATTAAACAGACTTGTAGATATATGTATGTAAATACATGTAGAAAGGTCTGGAAGCGTATACATACTCACTTCTTTGACTGTTAAAGCAGTGGAAGTAGATTGAAGAAAATAGATGATCTGTAGTGATTTGACTGTATACTTCATACAAAAAGCAGCTTATAAGCATAAAAACCTTAAAAATGTTCATACTTTTTGACTTAATAGTTTCTCCTTTATTATGAACTCCTATGAAAATAATCTTAAATGTGGAAAAGAGTTATGTACAAAGATATTTTCTACAGAATTATTCATAATAAAACATGTAAAACAAATAATTATAATTATAGCAGATTCTTATTATGCAATATTTAGCTATTAAAATGGTAGTTATGAATTATTTGAAATGCAGATATATGGAAGAAAATGAAAATTCAGGATTCAACTGTATATGTATAGCATTATCTTTACCATGTAAGAAAGCTAAAAGTTTTGAAAATATATGCCAAAATTGTATTAATTTTTATTTCTAGGTTCATAGGGCTTGAATTTTTCCCTTCCTTTTTATAATTTTCTGCAGTTTCTAGAATGGATCTAACTTTAAATTTTAAAAAGGTATTATAAGAAATAAAAGAACTTATATTTGAATTAAACACTAAGAAGCTTAAACTAAGTAAAAAGTATATATGTTAAAATCTGGTTATTCAAAATGAGTGCACAAGCATTTTAAAATATAGATAAAACACATTTCAAAAACATTATATATGAAACCTTGTTATATATGAGACTTTACTCTGGGGGGTTCAAAAATCACTGCAGATGGTGATTGCAGCCATGAAATTAAAAGACGCTAGCTCCTTGAAAGAAAAGCTATGATGAACCTAGACAGCATATGAAAATGTGGAGACATTACTTTGCTGAGAAAAGTCCATCTAGTCAAAGCTATAGTAGTCATGTATGTGACTAGTAGTCATAGATGTGAGGTTGGACTATAAAGAAAGCTGAACACTGAAGAACTGAACTGTGGTGCTGGAGAAGACTCTTGGGAGTCCTTTGGACTGCAAGGAGATCAAACCAGTAAATCCTAAATGAAACCAGTCCTGAATATTCACTGGAAGAACTGATGTTAAAGCTGAAACTTCAATACTTTGGCCACCTGATGGGAAGATCTGACTCATTTGAAAAGACCCTGATGTTGGGAAAGATTGAAGGCAGGAGGAGAAGCGGACAACAGAAGATGAGATGGTTGGATGGCATCACTGACTTGATGGACATGAGTTTAAGCAAGCTCCTGAAATTGGTGATAGACAGGGAAGCCTAGCATGCTGCAGTCCATGGGGTCACAGAGAATCGGACATGGCTGAGCCACTGACCTGAACTGATATATGAAACCACGATGACAACCTCAAAAATTTTTAAATACTGAAATACATGTTTCCTGGATATAATACAATAAAATTAGAAATTAATAACAAAGTTTCCTGGATATAATACAATAAAATTAGAAATTAATAACAAAGGATGACAATAATAATAATCACTTGAAAATTAAAACCAACTTTCAAAATAAGTCTTTCTTTTTGTAAATTTATTTTTGCTGTGCTGGGTCTTTGCTTGGCTTTGCTGTGTGTGGGCTTTCTCTAGTTGCAATAAGCCAGGGCAACTCTCTAGTTGCAGTGCACAAGCTTCTCATTGTAGTGGCTTCTCTTATTGTAGAGCACGGGCTCTAGGAGCATGGGCTTCACTAGCTGTGGCTCTCAGGCTTAGCTGCTTCACAGCATGTTGGATCTTCCCAGACTAGGGATTGAACCTGTGTCCTCTACACTGGCATGTGGATTCTCAAGCACTAGACCACCAGGGAACCCCCAAAATAAGTCTAAAAGTGAAAATCGCTCAGTCATGTCCTTCTTCAGGCCAGAATACTGGAGTGGGTAGCCTATCCCTTCTCCACAGGATCTTTCCAACCCAGGGATCGAACCCAGGTCTCCTGCACTGCAGGTGGATTCTTTACCAGCTGAGCTACCAGGGAAGTCTTAAAGAGGTAACCTAAATAAAAATTACAAGCTCTTTAGAAAAAATTTAAAATAAGAATACTACATGTTAAGACTTGTGGGCCACAATCCAAGTGGTATTCAGTGGGAAATGTATAGCTTTTTATGCATCTATTAGAAAATGAGGAAGAATGAAAATAAATCAACTAGATTTAGTGCAAGGAGGTAGCTAAAGAGCATAACAAACAAATAAAAGAATAGCTGCAAAGGCAGAAGTAAATAATGTTCATCTCAGCACTGTTTATAATAGCCATGACATGGAAGCAACCTAGATGTCCATCAGCAGATGAATGGATAAGAAAGCTATGGTACATATACACAATGGAATATTACTCAGCCATTAAAAAGAATACATTTGAATCCGTTCTAATGAGGTGGATGAAACTGGAGCTGATTATACAGAGTGAAGTAAGCCAGAAAGAAAAACACCAATACAGTATACTAACACATATATATGGAATTTAGAAAGATGGTAATGATAACCCTGTATGCAAGACAGCAAAAGAGACACAGATTTATAGAACAGACTTTTGAACTCTGTGGGAGAGGGAGAGGGTGGGATGATTTGGCAGAATGGCATTGAAACATGTATACTAGCATGTAAGAAACGAATCGCCAGTCTAGGTTCGATATAGGATACAGGATGCTTGGGGCTGGTGCACTGGGATGACCCAGAGAGATGATATGGGAAGAGAGGTAGGAGGGGGATTCAGGATTGGGAACTCATGTACACCCGTGGCAGATTCATGTCAATGTATGGCAAAACCAATACAGTATTGTAAAGTAAAATAAAAATAAATAAATAAATAATGGGGAAAAAAACAACTTCAAATTTACAAAGTTAGAATTATTCTATAAAATAAAAGTGTATTTGATGCCAAAATTTGACAAATCTAATTAAGGAAAATTTAAAGACAAATAAACCCCTTTGTTAATAAGATAAGGGTCATAATTTCAGATATAGAGATTTTGAAAAAGAATTATATCATAAAAATAAAGACTTGTATCATCATATATAAAACTTTTAAAAACATATTTTAAAATGGTGATGAAATAAATATTTTTCAGGAAAACAAAATTACCCAAATTGGCCACAAAAAATGTAAAAATATTTGAGTAGACTAGTAATCATAGAAGAAACTAAAGATGTACTCTGGTAGCTTCCTTTTAAAACAAATTCACCAGACTCAAATGGTTTTAAAAGAGATTTCTTCATAACAGATAATTTTCCTTCCTTGAGAAATTTGTTCTGGAGCTTAGAAAAATATGGAAAACTTTCTAAATCAGTTTATGGAACTAGTGTATCCATGAAACCAACTCATTTATAATAGCACATATATAAAAACATGTCTATGAAATGTTTTCCATTTTTACTTATGAATATACACTTTTAATGGAGAAGGCAATGGCACCCCACTCCAGTACTCTTGCCTGGAAAATCCCATGGATGGAGGAGCCTGGTAGGCTGCAGTCCATGGGGTCACTAAGAGTTGGACACGACTTCACTTTCACTTTCACTTTTCACTTTCAAGCATTGGAGAAGGAAATGGCAACCTACTCCAGTGTTCTTGCCTGGAGAACCCCAGGGACAGAGAAGCCTGGTGGGCTGCCGTCTATGGGGTCGCACAGGGTCGGGCAAGACTGAAGCGACTTAGCAGCAGCATACACTTTTAAAAAGGCTAAATAAGGTATTAGCAACTCAAATTGAGAAGTACATTAAAAAAAAGACATCACCATCATGTCAAGTTTATACTGAGATACACTATCGCAAGTATGATTCAATCTAGGAAATGTAAGTGTAATTAAATGTAAAAATGTAAATATTTGCTGTACCATAACTATAGAAACCTACAAGCATAAATACTTTATTTAGTACTCAGATGGTACAATTATTTTCTTTAAAGCAAATGAACTATAAGGATGCTTATTATCATCAGTGCATTCTATATTGGACTAGAGTCAGTAACCAATGTAATAAGATATTTATTTGTAAAAGAAAAGTCAACCCTATAATTATTTCCAGATATTCTGATCATTTCCTTAGATGTGTTTATGATCAATTCTATCATCAATGATGAATTGATCTGAATCTCCTTTGTAGATTCAGAGAAAAATGCCTCCATTTCACAATAACATCTATAAACTTATCTGTAGAGGTACTCATATTTTTTATTTTCTCTTGAGTTCTGATAGAAGGTATGCCTCTCCTACTATCAAACATCACCCCTTCACTCAAGGGGTGATCACTGCTTCACTCTGGGTCTCTTCCCTTTTCTTCTCTCAAGGACTCTGCTCATGCATTTTTTTCCTTCTAGCCCTCCTGAATCTTTGACTTCTTTCTTCCTTCTGGATTATTTACTCATTTTGGCACATAAAGAAGCTCTGATGTTCAGTCTTTTGAACAAGCAAATCATTCTTTGTCCCCCTGTGCCCTTTCTGCTACAACTTCATTTGTTCACTTCTTTTGCAGGAAAACTTTTTTAAGGAGTTAACTGTCTACTCCAGATACCTCTACTCCTTATCTTCCATTATCATTTGAATCATCCCAACCTGGATTTCACCCCAACCTGGCTTTCACCTAAGTTGTTTTTAAGGTCATCAGTTATGTTTCTTCCTTCCCAACTTCTTAGCAGTGCTTGATGGAATTCTTGGAGCTCTCATCTCAAAACGCCATCCACTTTTGACATCACTCTTTCCTGCAGTTCCTACTTCCTCACTTTCTCGGGTTCCTTTGCTATCTCTTCCTCTACAGTTTTCTATGGTTTGCTATCTCTTCCTCCCTTCAGTTCAGTTCAGTTCAGTCACTCAGTCATGTCCGACTCCTTGCGACTCCATGAATCGCAGCACGCCAGGCCTCCCTGTCCATCACCAAATCCTGGAGTTCACTCAGACTCACGTCCATCAAGTCAGTGATGCCATCCAGCCATCTCATCCTCTGTTGTCCCCTTCTCCTCCTGCCCCCAATCCCTCCCAGCATCAGAGTCTTTTCCAATGAGTCAACTCTTCACATGAGGTCGCCAAAGTACTGGAGTTTCAGCTTTAGCGTCATTCCTTCCAAAGAAATCCCAGGCCTGATCTCCTTCAGAATGGATTGGTTGGATCTCCTTGCAATCTAAGGGACTCTCAAGAGTCTTCTCCAAAACCACAGTTCAAAAGCATCAATTCTTCGGTGCTCAGCCTTCTTCACAGTTCAACTCTCACATCCATACATGACCACAGGAAAAACCATAGCCTTGACTAGATGGACCTTAGTCGGCAAAGTAATGTCTCTGCTTTTGAATATACTATCTAGGTTGGTCATAATTTTTCATCCAAGAAGTAAGCGTCTTTTAGTTTCATGGCTGCAATCACCAACTGCAGTGATTTTGGAGCCCAAAAAAATAAAGTCTGACACTGCTTCCACTGTTTCCCCATCTATTTGCCATGAAGTGATGGGACCGGATGCCATGATCTTCATTTTCTGAATGTTGAGCTTGAAGCCAATTTTTTCACTCTCCACTTTCACTTTCATTAAGAGGCTTTTTAGTTCCTCTTCACTTTCTGCCATAAGGGTGGTGTCATCTGCATATCTCAGGTTATTGATATTTCTCCCGGCAATCTTGATTCCAGCTTGTACTTCTTCCAGCCCAGAGTTTCTCATGATGTACTCTGCATAGAAGTTAAATAAGCAGGGTAACAATATACAGCCTTGACGTACTCCTTTTCCTTTTTGAAACCAGTCTGTCTAAATGTTACACTGACTGAGAGCTTGGTTCTGTGTTCTCCTTCTCTCTTTTCCTTACATTATCTTATCTGGTCCTATGTCTTGCAATTCTATCTACATATTTCCAAATTCTAAGTTTATGTCTCTAGGACTGACTGTTCCCCTGATCTCCAGATTCATCTATGCAACCATCTATTTGCTATATTCATTTGAATGTCAGCCACATTTCAAAGTAAACATTTCCCAAACAAAATCCTTGATCCTCTCTATCCCTTGACAAAACATTACTCCCCAGTATTTATTATTTCAGAAAACTGCACCACAATCTATCCAGTTACTCAAGCCAAGAGCCTAATAATCCTCTCCATTAAATGCATCAGTGAGTCTGATTCATTCTACTTCATAATGTATCTTGAATATAACCATTTCTCTCCGTCCACTGGTGGCAATCTAGTCAAGCCACTAATCCTCTCAATTCCTACAATGCAACCTCCTCCTCCTCTTACTCCTGTTCACTGGAAGCTTTTCCTCTACATAGTCTGAGCAACTGTTTTAAAATAAAAATCACTATCTGACGTTTCAGTAGCACCAAATAGTACTTACATATGGACTCTCTGCTCCAGCCTAAAAACTCTCATATTATCTTGGTTCCTCTCTACTACCATCTTGTCCACTCCCACTCCAGCCTCTTGGATTCACTTGCTGTTTTTTGGATGCCAAGCTCCTTAAAGCTACAGGGCTTTTGCATTTGCTGTTTACTCTTCCTGGAATGGTCTTGGCATGATTGAGTTGCTGGTCTCCAGCACCATGTTGGGGAAGTTCCTTGGTGATACTTCGAAAGTCCTACTCTCTCTCTGTTACATCATTCTCTTTTGTTTGTGTCATAGCACTATAGTTCATATATTATATATATATATTACATATTTATAAATATTATATATTTGTTTCTTTGTTTGTGACTCATCATCCTCCACTAGAATGCAGTCTCTCTGGGCTCAGACCAGCCATATCTCCAACATCCCACATATAGTAAGTGCTCAATAAATATTTTTTAATAAAACTTAAGATGCTAACTGGTCAATTATTAGAACAAATAAATGAGTTCAAAAAGGTGACTATAGCAATAAGTAAACTTTAGTAGTCCTTTTCTCAAGTAATAGCAATTAGAAAACATAATCGGTCTTTTTTCAAACTCTCATCCACAGTGGCAACAAAACCTTATTAAACGCATATCAATAAACCTAATAAAAATACACAAGAACCTACTTGAAGAAAGCTATAAAATCTAACTGAAGTATATAAAAGAAAATGTGATTAGGTAGACTAACATATTTTATTCTTGGGCAGTACTAAAGAAACCAACTTCTCAAAATAAATTTACAAATTCAACTCAGTCTCAATAATAGTCTTAAAAGGATTTTAAAAACTTTAAGCCAATTTTGAAATTTATCTGAAGAAGAAAATAAACTAGAATGTCTAAGAAAACTCTTTTCAAGGAAAGAATATTAAGGGGGAAGGCTCATCTTTTCTGGCATTTTTAAAAACTTGAATTCACTTAAAAATTAAAAGTGTTGAAATAGTGTAGAACTAGCATAAGAATAGACAAAACCAATAAAACTGAAACCATGTATGTAAGAAAATTCATATTAAAATAAATGTAATATTTCAAATCATGGGTAAGGAAATTCTGTTTAATAAATGGTGCTGTGAAAATTAGCTATTGATTTTTTTTAAGTAAAATAAAATTAAATCTCAACCAAGCATTATACACAAATACAAATTCTTTATGAATTAAAGAGCTAAACATAAAATTTAAAAGCAGAGAAACATTAGAAAAATGTATAGTGATCAAAATTTAGGAGTCAGGTATAAAACCCCAGAAACTATTGAATGGCCTGATAATTTAATGTTATCCTAATAAAAAATAACAACATGGTGGAATAGAAGGACATATGCTCATATTCTCGTGTGAGAACCCCAAAATCACAACTAGTTGCTTAACAACCATTGACAGGAGGATTTGGAACCCACCAAAAAATAAAAAATAAAATAAAAGATAAGTCATAAGAAAAGTTTAAAAAAACCTGAAAGACCCAAAGAAATTATTTGCAACATATACAATATACAAAGTATTAATATACAGAATACATAAGGAATATACTAATCTAGAGCCAGACATCTTGGAATGTGAAGTCAAGTGGGCCTTAGAAAGCATCACTATGAACAAAGCTAGTGGAGGTGATGGCATTCCAGTTGAGCTGTTTCAAATCCTGAAAGATGATGCTGTGAAAGTGCTGCACTCAATATGCCAGCAAATTGGGAAAACTCAGCAGTGGCCACAGGACTGGAAAAGGTCAGTTTTCATTCCAGTTCCAAAGAAAGGCAATGCAAAAGAATGCTCAAACTATTGCACAATTGAACTCCTCTCACATGCTAGTAAAGTAATGCTCAAAATTCTCCAAGCCAGACTTCAGCAATACGTGAACCGTGAACTCCCTGATGTTCAAGCTGGTTTTAGAAAAGGCAGAGGAACCAGAGATCAAATTGCCAACATCTGCTGGATCATGGAAAAAGCAAGAGAGTTACAGAAAACCATCTATTTCTGCTTTATTGACTATGCCAAAGCCTTTGACTGTGTGGATCACAATAAACTGTGGAAAATTCTGAAAGAGATGGGAATACCAGACCACCTGACCTGCCTCTTGAGAAATCTGTATGCAGGTCAGGAAGCAACAGTTAGAACTGGACATGGAACAACAGACTGGTTCCAAATAGGAAAAGGAGTACATCAAGGCTGTATATTGTCACCCTGCTTATTTAACTTCTATGCAGAGTACATCATGAGAAACGCTGGACTGGAAGAAACACAAGCTGGAATCAAGATTGCCGGGAGAAATATCAATCACCTCAGATATGCAGATGACACCACCTTTATGGCAGAAAGTGAAGAGGAACTCAAAAGCCTCTTGATGAAAGTGAAAGAGGAGAGTGAAAAAGTTGGCTTAAAGCTCAACATTCAGAAAATGAAGATCATGGCATTTGGTCCCATCACTTCATGGCAAATAGATGGGGAAACAGTGGAAACAGTGTCAGACTTTATTTTTTTTGGCTCCAAAATCACTGCAGATGGTGACTGCAGCCATCTGTAAGATGCTTACTCCTTGGAAGAAAAGTTATGACCAACCTAGATAGTATATTCAAAAGCAGAGACATTACTTTGCCGACTAAGGTCTGCCTAGTCAAGGCTATGGTTTTTCCTGTGGTCATGTATGGATGTGAGATTTGGACTGTGAAGAAGGCTGAGCACCGAAGGATTGATGCTTTTGAACTGTGGTGTTGGAGAAGACTCTTGAGAGTCCCTTGGACTGCAAGGAGATCCAACCAGTCCATTCTGAAGAGATCAGTCCTGGGATTTCTTTGGAAGGAATGATGCTAGAGCTGAAACTCCAGTACTTTGGCCACCTCATGTGAAGAGTTGACTAATTGGGAAAAACTCTGACGCTGGGAGGGATTGGGGGCAGGAGGAGAAGGGGACGACCCAGGATGAGATGGCTGGATGGCATCACGGACTGGATGGACATGAGTCTGAGTGAACTCCGGGATTTGGTGATGGACAGGGAGGCCTGGCGTGCTGCGATTCATGGGGTCGCAAAGAGTCGGACACAACTGAGTGACTGAACTGAACTGAACTGAATAAATCAACAGAAGACAACATAGTAGACAAATGGATAGAGATTATGAAAAGACAAGTCTCAGAAAAAAATACGTTAGGCCAATAAAAATAGTAACAGATGATGAATCTCACAAAAAATTATAGAAATGCGAATTTAACACACTTATTTTTTTCACCCATCATCATTCTGGCAAGAGGCTGAAAAAATGAGCTCATACAGCAACAAAACAATACAATTCAAAAACCGACAGAGGAACTAAATAGACATTTTTCCAAAGAAAACAAACAGATAGCCATCTGGTACATGAAAAGGTGCTTAACATTATTAATCGGCAGGCAAATGCAAATCAAAACCACAATGAGATATCACCTCACAACTGTTAGAAAGACTATCATAAAAGGACAAGAGATAACAAACGTTGATGAGGATGCGGAAAAAAGGCAATCCTTGTGCACTGTTGGCAAGAATATAAATTTGTAAAACCATTATGGAAAAAGTGTGACGCTTCCTCAAAAATTTAAAACTAGTATCATATGATTAGTAATCCAATGTGATCCAGTAATCCCACTTCCGGCAGTTCTAGTCATAACTTTTTGCCACCATATACTGTTTCCCACATCAATGCACCATTTCACATACCCACCAAAAGAGGAGTGACAGTTCTCGGTCTCATCTGGGTGATGGGGGTTGGGCTACATAATCTCCATTTATTCATATGTAGAATGGGAAGAATAATCTCTTAAATTTATTTTGAGAATAAAATAAAGCAAAATAATTATGACCTTACTGCCTTGCACAGAGCATGTCCTCAATAAATGAACAAATTACTACTGCTGATAATAATCATGGTGATGGAGTAAAAACAATGATATCAAAAATTCACATTTCTTAGGCCAAGGACTCTGCTAAGTTCTTTCCATGCATCATCTCAGCCTATCCTTGGAATCACCTGGAGTGGCATGTACTATAGTATATATTACAACATCCTGAATTTATAGATGAGCAGACTGAGGGGCAATGAGGTTGAGTAACTACTTGAGACCATCATTAGCAAATATCACACTCCAGGAGTGAAGCCGAAATTTGACTGACTCCCAGGCTCCCACTCATAAACCTTCTTTTGGTTCTTTTTGAATCAGGAGTCAGGAAGAGTGCCTTACCTGATGACCCACAGATGCAAATTACCCAGACATGTTCAAAATACTGTTTCTTGAAGTGTGCTTGGTGAACTGCTTGCACAATTTACCTTTAGAACTAGAACCTGAGAATGGAGCCCAGAATCATTGTCCTCTTTTCTTTTTTAAAGCATATTTCCATTAGGTGACCCTAATGGACTTTGCTTTTTGAGAACCACAGATTCATCAACCAGATAATATGGCAGGAATAGGAAACATGCCTTGGCCAAATCTCAACTCACATGTTTTATCAGAATTGCTAACTACCCATTTCCAGGTGTTTTTCTTTTTTTCCTTTTCTACTGCCAAGCATTATTCATAACTTTATATCATCCTTACCACCTATAAGGACATATTCCTATGATGACTTGGGCTTACTCTTGCTCCTGACCTTTATGTTCCACTGGAAATTTCATCAAGCTGAATTCAGTTTTTCCGTAGTCTAGATCATTAAAGAATTCACAGAGAGCCAGGTCCTCTGGATGAGTTATATAATCCCATAGGCACATCAATTCTGAGGAGTATGCAAACTGGCTTTAGGCCAAGGAAAGGGCTTGTGTCTCCATCTCCGCCTCTCTGACTCCCTCTCTCTCCCTCTCTCCTCTATCTCCTCATCATCCTCCTTTTCTCAGGGAAAAGATGGAGAGTAAATTTCTTACCTGCTTCCCTTCTCTAGCCATATCCGTTCGATTCCTGGCACTTCATAGTTTCAACGCCACTATACATTCTTTCCTAAAAATGTTCTCAACATGCTAGCCCAGGGAAAGCAGGACACTGAAGCCAATCTCACAGCCAGTACACATGAAGCTCATGCATCCTCTGGGGAAAACTTGTCAGGTGTATTCTTTTGCTTGCTTTCCTGTAGTTGCAGCAATTCAGGATGATGTGTATGTTTGGATGCTCCACTGAAACAGATCTTCTATAATTTATGACAGCATCCCTCTCCTGTAGCTACACTTGCATATGAGGGTATTTACAGAAAGATAATTTTGGCAGCTGCCATCATCCTTGGAGAATTAGAGTTAGCAGAAACTAGACCTCTCTTTGGAGAAGACAATGGCACCCCACTCCAGTGTTCTTGCCTGGAGAATCCCAGGGATTCTCCCAGGGGGAGCCTGGTGGGCTGCCATCTCTGGGGTCGCACAGAGTCGGACACGACTGAAGCGACTTAGCAGCAGCAGCAGCAGCAGCAGTGGCAGACCTCTCTTTAACACAGCCAACTTCAATAAAAAGGGAAATATAGGACAAAGCCTATGAAGCTGAAACTCCAATACTTTGGCCACCTGATGCAAAGAACTGACTCATTGGAAAAGACCCTGATGCTGGGAAAGATTGAAGGCGAGAGAAGAAGGGGACGACAGAGGATGAGATGGTTGGATGGCATCACCGACTTGATGGATTTGAGTTTGAGTAAGCTCCAGGAGTTGGTGATGGACAGGGAGGCCTGGTGTGCTGCAGTCCATGGGGTCGCAAAGAGTCAGACACTACTGAGCGACTGAACTGAACTGAGGACAAATCCTGTTAAGTGCCATTCGGTCCTTGTCACACTCTGGTCCTAGCTCATACTTGAGGGTTATTACTTTAACTTACATTCTTCCTTTTTAGACATGCAGGTTCAGCAGGCAATGTGAGTTTTCCCCCCTTTCCCCTCCAAAGTTTCCTGTTTGTGGGCTCTCCACAGATGTTTTCTGTTTGCAGCAGCAAGGCACCAATAACTTACTTCTAACAAAAAAGCAAACAGCTTGCCTCATGGCAAAGCAGCTCTGATGGAAACTCCCCAGCTAGTCAAGAAGGGAATGTGGTTATTGTAAACATTTATTCATCAGGCAGTAGGCCTCTTTAATCCCCTACCCTGCCAAAGCCCCATGCTGGCCTCTGACCAACCAGCCAGGACTTCAAAAGGAGCATGCTGGGGGAATCATGGGGGCTCTGGAGGGTGCAGCCCTGCTCTCTTGGCTGGACAGGATGCCTGTCACTGCGGTGTGGAGAAGCTTGTGTTCATGCTTAAAGGGTTTGGAGTGAGCCCCTGGACCAAAAACTGGGCTGAAGTTCAATTCAAGGGCAGATAGAAAGGGGGCACTCTTCCATGGGAGAGGTGGCCTGAGGATAGGAATGCCAGATTTACCAAATAAATTAAACAGAACACCCCTTTAAATTTGAATTACAAATTACTGATTTTTTTTTTTTTTTTAGTGTAAGTATGTCCCATGCAACATTTGAGACATGCTGAAAAGTTACTTGTGCTTTATCAGAAATTCCTTTGATGGGGTGTCCTCCATTTTATCTGATTCACTTTCCTGGGGGAGTCTTCTCTTTGATGGGGGCCTTCTCCAGCTCTTTGCTTTCAGGGATCACAATTTCTCCTCGCAGCCTGACCTGTTGGGATATGTTGTTGGAAACTCTAAAAATGAAATATTCCTTCCCTCTCTCCTTTCTCCCCAGGGTATCCAGGTGCACAGATCCAGTGAAGGCTTTCATTTCACTTTCTGGCAGTGAACCCTCAGCATGGAGCCAGATTCTCCCAGTGGGCAAGTTCTACTGTGGGAAACGGAGAGGTAGCTATGAAACTGTAACTCCTTCAAGCAGCCCGGATTCCCTTGAGGAAGAGAAATCCTCAAGACAGGAACTCTGCTTCATCCAAGGGCCTCATTTCAGAATGAGGATATATATATGGATAAATTCACAGTTCAGCTCACCACTGATCAACTGTGAATTGCTGTTCCATGTACAAATCAGATCAGCACCAATGGGCAAACCTGCCATTGTTGTTGCTGTATTGCCAGAAATAATAGCCATGTGCCTGACTGTGTCCTAACAAGCTGGCCTGAGGATGGGGTGAAAACACTCTGTTCTCCAGGCTCAGAACTTTCATTTGTAGGATGATTTTAAGTTGTGTTGCATAAAGTCCTTGGTGAGGGCTAAGCAACCTGGCTCCTGAGCCTTTCCAGCCCATGCCAACTAGAATCTCTCCATTCTTAATGGTTTAATACTTAGGGTATTATCTTAGACTGTGTTTGAAAGAAAGGTCCTACAAGGAAAAAGCAAGTTTGAAAATGACTGATCTGGGATATACTCTAATTTCTCTAATATCTTTGCTGGAAAAGTGTCCACATTTTATCAGTGCCTTTCCATGTGGCACTCCAGGCCTTGCAAGCACTGGCACCAAGCTCCTCGGGGTCCCTGTTACCCACCCCCATGTGCCTCCTTCCGTTTAGAACAGATCATTCCCTAAATAGCCCACCTTCCTTCTCTCCTCTACTTATCAATTTTGAAAAGCTATTCTCATCTTTCCAAGCCCGATTCAAAATGTTCCTCCACGGAGAAGTCCCCAGCTTCCCCCTCCTTCTCCCTGAAATGGAAATATTGTTGGTTTGAATCTATGCTGTGAACACACTCTTCACTGATTATTTGTCAATGCAACTCCCACACTCTACTTCAGGAGAGTAGAAACTGGTCTGTGTCCTTCCCAAAAGCCAGTGGAGGACACTGCACACAGCAATGCATAATGAACCTTCTTCTTGTCTGGGTTGTTAGTTTTCTCCATCTTCTGAGCCAAACTCCTTCTCACATTCAGGACCTGGATGGAAAATGGCTTCCTCCAGGAACCCTTCCCTGACTCTGTGTCCTCACCAAACACATTATAAGCACTTTCATTATATTATTACATTTCACTTAAAATCATTTATTTCGAAGCACAACTTCCTCCCACAAAGTGAGTTTCCTGAGGGCAAAACTGTCCTATTCATCTTTATGACAGAGCTTAATGTCTCATAGTGAGTTAGTCCTTAAATAATGCTTATTGAATAAATGAATGAGTAACTGAAAAAAAGAGCAATTGAATAAAGTTCACTCCACCACCATTTCTCATATGCTAACAGTACAGTTAGTGAAGCTATATTGTATAGGGGATTAAGAACATAGGCTCTGGACTCTGCTTGGGTTTGATTCCCAACTTCTCCACTTACTAGATGTGTAATTCACTAGAAGTGAATTAACCATTATGTGCCTTACTTTTCTCCTGTGTAAAAGGAGGATAATGATTCCATTCTCATTGGATGGTTATGAGGCTCAAATTAGATCATCAAAATCAAGCACTTCTGATACCCAGCAAGTGCTAAATAAATGTCTACTATCATGATAATGATGATGATTACTGTAGTTCATCTAATTAACACAGGAAAAGCTACTGTTCTTCACCAAACAAACAAACAAAAATACTATTTATTATTACTCCTCAATAATCTGTAGCATTTCTACAATATAGACAATTAGCATAGTGTGGCTTATTATTCAATGTGTTAAGAAAGGAGCCCAGCTGCATCCTGGAACAAAAACAACTGCCTTTACACAAAGGCTATGCCAACCCCCAAACCAGGATCAAGTTAAAAATATCTTTCCTCTCTGATTCCATCACATCCTTGTCCCTGTGGACATGCACTGATTGCCTGCAAGAAGGGGCCTGCAGATGGAGCTGTTTCATGCCCTGAGTTGCCTCAGTTGTGCAGCAGGTACTTCATGTCTGTTCAGCAGGGTTCTTAGAGTCAGCACCGCACATGACTCACAAAGCGGCAAGTTGTGAAGGTTCTGTCTTAGTAACAAGACATGGAATCAGTGACAGCTGGAGCAGTTGAATTTCAGGACCCCATCTTTCCCCACTGGGGTATCATCTTTCCTTTTTATAGCAGTCCCTGACTGATTGCTGAAATGCCTTCGCTCCGTTGATTTTTAAACAGTGGGCCAAACAGTGGGCCCTCTGTATGGATTCTGCGTCCATGGAGTCAACCAAAGGAAGATTGAAAATATTTGGGGAAAAAAATCACAGAGTTGCAAAAAGCAAAGCAAAACTTGAATGTGCATAGGCCAGCAACTATTCATATAGCATTTGCAATATATTAGGTACTATAAGTAATCTAGAGCTGATATAAGGTATACAAGAGGGTGTGTATAGATGATATGCAAATACTATACCATTTTATATAAGGGACTTCAGCATCCATGGGTGTCTGGCACCTGAGGGGCTCCTGGAATCAATACCCCACTGATACCAAGGGATGATTGTTATTACCTGAACCTCAATAGTTCTTGGATCCTTTAAGCATAGGCTTTGTTTCTTGATAGTTTGGTTCCTGGCCAGTACCCATGTCTTTGAGGCATGGAAATGAGCTTGCAAAGGGAAATACATTAGTTATGGCTGCCATTTCTTCTCCAAGGCACATTAATGGGATTGTGAGTATGTGGTTTGGACTGGGGTGGACAGAAGCAAGCAAAGACAACTACAACCTACCAAGGAAGTTCTCACAATCCTAGAACATGAAAAGATTTCACCAAGACCCAGCTAATCCATGGCCCATTAATCACCCATAGCCAACAGCTGCCTATTGTGATTATAGCAGGGCCAAATCAGATCTCCCTCCAGGTTCCAGTGTGGAGACTGGTAGAGACCTGGAGCATAGGGTGGCCATTTGTGTGGGAAGGAAATATGTGGAATCTAAGTTTCACATGAGTTTCATCAGGGAAAAATATTTGGCATACACTAGGGAAAAGGGATCAAGTTCCTCTTATTCTTTATAATCACTGATTATTCTACCTCAGGACTCAGGATAGGAAAGGGACTTAGAGGAGAAGAGGAACTTGATTAGTTTTGCTTAGCATTTCATTGCCACATGACATAGCCCTTTTAAAGAGCACTAGGCTGGGATCCAGCCTCTGGTTCCGATGTAGCCTCTAAAGCTCACTTGCTGGGCCTTTAGAGATCACATTAGCACTCCCATTCACAAAGTGAAGGTAAGCTAAAAAACTCCTGGGAGCACCTTAAAAATGCAAATTCTTGGGAAAGAGTGCCTATACCTGCATCTCTAATAAGCCTTCCAGATGATCAGAATGTAGGTGATCCCCAGATCACCCCTATGACCTTCAAGATACTTTCAACTGTAAAGTCCCATGACTCGGGGACTTTGCATGTCACCAGAACAGTAAAATGCTACTTCAAAGTTTGGTCACAAGGTCACTGATATTCATTTTTCCTGAAGTTTGTTTTCTCCATTGAGGATTATTTGTGAAAAACATCCCCATTCAAATCCTTTTCTTCCAGGTGGGTTTTTGATGATTGCCAATAAAAGGTGGACAGTGAGATTGAGAGAAGAACATCTGATAATGTAAAAAAAAATATGGGAGAGCTGGACCATAAAGAAGGCTGAACTCCACAGAATTGTGCTGAAGAAGACTCTTGAGAGTCCTGTGGACTGAAAGGAGATCAAACTAGTCAGTCCTAAAGGAAATCAACCCTGAGTATTCACTGGAAGTGCTGATGCTGAAGCTGAAGCTTCAATACTTTGGCCACCTAATGCAAAGAGCTGACTCACTGGAAAAGATCCTGATGCTGGGAAAAACTGAAGACAAAAGGAGCAGGGGGATGTAGAGGATGAGATGGTTAGATAGCATCACTCAAGGACGTGAATCTGAGCAAACTCCGGGAGACAGTGAAGGACAGGAGAGCCTGGCATGCTGGAGTCCATGAAGTCACAAAGAGTCCAACACAACTTAGCAACTGCACAACAACAACATATACCACTTCTCAAGCCAGCACGTGTGAAACTGAGGTGGGGGTGAGAAATGAGGGAGACTTGGACTTGAGGGTGAGTCAGATTAAAAGACATGTGTGGGAATAATCATAGACCTACTTCCTCCCGGTTCTTAATAAGGTTACCCCAAAAGACCCAGCATATGGATCAATACAATAGGTGGAAATCCACATGATCTGGGAACTGGTCATCCAGTTTTTGAATCATTGTTATGAATAAAATGTAAAGACAGATTATTATATTATTAAAACAAATATCCACTGGATTATAGGCTCCTTGAGGAAAAACAGGGACTTTGTCAGTATTTTCCATCTCATATCCTCAATACCTGGCACTTAATAGATGCTCATTAAAATTTTATGAACAGGAAAAATGTGTGCAAGTGTGGGCTTCCCTGGTGGTTCATATGGTGAAGAATCTGCCCACAATGTGGGAGAACCGGGTTTGATCCATGGTTGGGAAGATCCCCTGGAGAAAGGGATGGCTGCCTACTCTAGTATTCTTGCCTGAAGAATTCCATGGACAGAGGAGCCTGGCGGGCTACAGTCCATGGGGTCGCATAGAGAGGGACACAACTGAGCAACTAACACTTTCACACACTTTCACAATGGATGCTCATTAAAAACTTATGAACAGGAGGAATGATATTATTCTTTAAACAACTCAGTATAAACGTAGGAATAAAAATAGAATGTAAAGTTCCATTTTAAATCATCCCTTGGTTAGCAATTTCAGAAAGTATACTTTGTCCTTTAATTGCCAAATTAATGTGCTCCCGTCTGGTCCCATCACTTCATGGGAAATAGATGGGGAAACAGTGGAAACAGTGTCAGACTTTATTTTTTAGGGCTCCAAAATCACTGCAGATGGTGACTGCAGCCATGAAATTAAAAGAGGCTTACTCCTTGGAAGGAAAGTTATGACCAACCTAGATAGCATATTTAAAAGCAGAGCCATTACTTTGCTGATAAAGGTCTGTCTAGTCAAGGCTATGGTTTTTCCAGTGGTCATGTATGGATGTGAGAGTTGGACTGTGAAGAAAGCTGAGCACCGAAGAATTGATGCTTTTGAACAGTGGTGTTGGAGAAGACTCTTGAGAGTCCCTGGGACTGCAAGGAGATCCAACCAGTCCATTCTAAAGGAGATCAGGCCTGGGTGTTCTTTGGAAGGAATGATGCTAAAGCTGAAACTCCAGTACTTTGGCCATGTCATGTGAAGAGTTGACTCATTGGAAAAGACTCTGATGCTGGGAGGGATTGGGGGCAGGAGGAGAAGGGGACAACTGAGGATGAGATGGCTGGATGGCATCACGGACTCGATGGACTTGAGTCTGAGTGAACTCTGGGATTTGGTGATGGACAGGGAGGCCTGGCGTGCTGCGATTCATGGGATCGCAAGGAGTTGGACACGACTGAGCGACTGAACTGAACTGAACTGAGTCTTTGCAATGCCTGGAGGTAAATTTGTTCACTAGTTTCTGTATTCAACAAATTGCATTCAGCTAATAAGGGGACTACAAAGATGAAACAGATATTGCACTCAGGGAGCTGACAATCTGGTATAGAAGTGCAACCTGTATATGACGTGAGAGCTTTCAGAAAGCATTTGGTAAAGGTAACATTTAGTTTTATTTAGAAATACATAACAGAATCTCTCAGACCTGAACTTCATTCTCCAAAGGAAGAAAAAGCAAAATTTTTTCAAAGCATTTATAATCCAACAGAGAAACCATGGATCTAAAAAATATACTAGCTTATATGCTAGAAAACAACTCAATTCCCTTTTTTATCTGCATCCCTCCCACCCTCCTCCACACCACCATCACCAAATGGCAAAACTTTCCAGGGCCTACTCTCCTTCAAATCAAGCATATTTCTAACTACTGTTTATTATAGGCAGAGGCAGCAAATTCCAACTCAAAGTGTCTGAGAATAAATAACAAACTTTCCAAATGATTACATAGTGATAGACATTGATAACATTTCTTATGAGAAATTTTAAAAGTCCTACCTGGAAGTTGCCAGTCAGATCCATCTTGTTTCACCAGTCCCTTCCCCACCATAAGCCTCAGGAGTCCTGTAATGAGGCGGGACTTCCTGTCCACTATAGATGGATTCTGGCTGGCTCCAAAAATAGCTGCTTCCCAAAAATAGTGAGAACCAACTAGATCTCTGACAAGAATGTCTGACCAGGCATTGAATGGTTGGGGATGGGACTGGGTGGGCTTGGTCATTTCTCTTAGTTCTCCCAAACAATGATTCTAAATTTGCCTGCCATTTAGTACCATCTTTGCCTACATTTCCCCTCTCTTTTGGGCATTATAGAAGTTGACATGGAAAGTGACAGCTGAATTTTCTACATTAACTCTAAGACTACCAGATAAAACTCCAGATTGTCATCTCCTTACTAATAAACTGGCATGTATTTTGCTGTCATTTAATGAAATTTTTAAGAAATGCAATAAAAGAAATTTATTTAGAAAAATTTAAGAGTCTAGTTCTATAGCAACTGTGCTTATTCTAACAGCTTCATAATGTCAAATATTTAGGCTAAGAGTTCTAAGCAGAGGTAGTACAGTTTTGAAAGGGTGTTTTGGAAATTTCTAGGGGTGTCTTGGTTACACAATGATTGGAGAGCACCACATGCATTCGGGAAAGCTGGAGGTTTCAAGCATCCTGCTGATTTTCATAAGGGAGAACTGTCTCAAATTTGAAAGATTTTTCATCTTCTAAAAGGACAATCCTGTAGCTGAGAAGCCTATTTATAATTATCTTAGCACAGTTTTTGTTTTCACATAAATTTCAAGTGTGTTTTTTTGGTACAGTTTTGATATAAAGTAATTTTCTAGCAATGTGAAAGTAGGGAAGGGCTTTTTTTTTTTTTTTTACTTTCTCCAGAGCATTACCAGGAACTGTTACCCTTTCAGAAAAGTCTCAGCCTTTAGCCACTGCTTATGGTATTTAAATCACCAATACAATTTCTCTGTCACATTCACAGTGATTCAGTACACAGAGGTAAGCATACAACTATTACTATTTCCTTATGCTTACAAGTGAAGATAGGACCAAACTTTTGGCAGATTAAAATGCATAATGTTTTCATAGTAAATTACATTTATTTCTATATTGTAGTTAAGACATTTTAATTTTTTGTTACTGTTAATAATGTGTGTATAAACAAGTTATACTGTGAATTTCATCTCAGGATAGACAAGGAAGAGAACTACAAAGTATTTATTACAAAAAAAAAAAAAAGAAAAAGCTAGTTACAGAATGTTCTTACTCCTTTTAAAAATCTGCCTAAAATGAAATGTAACACAGAAAGCAAATACCCAAGTGACCGCCAAACAGCTCAAACAATAGAATTTCACAGAACTACAGAAATCCACTTCAGGCCCTTCTCAAAAATAGTCTCTTTCTTCTGTGAAAAGGTAACCACTATCTTGGCTTCCATGAAAATCTCTTTACAATTTACCACTTAAACATACCTTACTAAACACCAGTTTAGTATGTCTTTCTCTCTCTCTCTTTCTTTGAGTTGCCTACAAATGCAATTACAGCATGGATGATTGTGGTCTTTGGTTTCTTTCACTAGAAATTAAGTTATTGAGATTGATTTACATTGTTGAGTCTAGTTAGTGTTCATCTTTTTCATTGTAGCAGAATGTTCCATTGTATGAACATACCACAATTTACTTTTCCATTCTACTACTGATGTTCACTGGGCTGCTTCCAGATTTTGGTGATTACGAATAATGCTATGAACATTCCTCTTCTGCTTCCTGATGTATCTATGCACATATTTCTGAGGAGTATATTTAGGATTAACAGATAAAATGAAGGACATCTAGCTAAATTTTAATTTCAGGTAAACACCAAACTTTATTTCATTATAAGTGCATTCAAAATGATGTATGGAGTGTACCTATACTAAAGATTTATTTGTTCTTTATCTAAAATACAAATTTAGCTGGCATCCTGTAGTTTCATTTGCTAAATCTGGCAACCCTAAATATAAACCTATAAGTGGGAATTGCTATATTATAGAATATGTATAACTTCAGCTTCACTAGACAATGCTAAACTGTTTTACTAAGAAGCTGGATGAAATTACATCTTTAGGAGTGTATGAGAATTTTGTTGTTACAAATTTCATGATCACATGTATGTGGGTCTTTTTCTAGACTTTATTTTATTCTATTGGATCATTAATTCACTCGGGTGCCCACATCACATTGTAATAATTACATAACAATAACAAGTCTTGATTTCTTGATTTAAGTAAGTTCTCGCAGCTGTCTTTTTCTTTAAAAGTGTCTTAGATATTTTTAGTCCCTTGAATTTCTATACAAATTTCAAAATCAGACTGGAAAGTTTTAACAAAAACCTGTTGGTATTTTGATTTGTTGCTGAATCTATAAAATAATTATAAAGCACATCTTTATAATAATTTGTCATCTAATTCATGAATACTGGGTATAACTGTTTAGTCCTTTTTTAATCATTTTATCCTTTAACGTATGTATCAGTTAAAGCCTCACTTGAAAATACCAACAAAGTATCTATTTCTGGGCATGATTCTATTGTCTTTTTTCCCTTTTGATTATGAATTATATTTTATTGTTCCACTATGTGTGTCAAGTTTTTATGTTAAAAGATAGTAGATACAAAAATAAATACTAGTAATTCTGAGAAAAGGCCACATCACTTCTGAGACACTGACAACAAGGAGGATTGAGGAAACTGATCTGTAGGTAAACTGAGTCTAGCCTGTTGCCACTTTAATTAGATACAGCTCACCATTTATTCAAAAGTTATATGGAATGTATGAGAACTTTCCAAACAGCAAGGCTTAAGATCAGATTCTTGGCAGATACCAAAGGTTTCTTTATACTTTAAAGATGAGCCACCATTTTTCTGAACCATAGGGAATCTTACTTTGCTTTATAGTCTGGATGCCAGCTTTTGGGGTCACTGAGGAGATTTTTTACTTTTTAGTCATAATTTTAACTTTCTACAAGCCTCAGAATCTTTCTCTACCTCTGTCCTGCTGCCAATCTTTGAAGAAGAATAGCAGTGGACTCAGTGAAGGCCTGATGTACCTCAACAGGATTTTTCTTAGCTACTCTGCTCTTCCCCACAGACTTAAGAAGGCAGCTCCTCTGCACTCAATAACAGTATTTTTGTTTACTTTTATCTTCTGTTTGCTTGCTGCTGCTCAATAGCAATGCAACTGATTATGTATATTGAGCTTATATCCAGTAACACTGTTCTATTTACTTATTAATTCTAACAGTATTAGGATGGTACAAAAGTAAATGCAGCTTTTGTATTGTTGAAATTTGCCATTTGTTATCAGAATATTAACACATTCTTAAATGTGGTTATGTTACACATCATTTTGGGCTTCCCTGATGGGCTTCCCAGTTGGTAAAGAATCTGACTGCAATGCAGGAGACCCTGGTTCAGTTCCTGGGTTGGGAAGATCTTCTGGAGAAGGGATAGGCTACCTACTTCAGCATTCTTGGGCTTCCCTGGTGGCTCAGCTGGTAAAGAATCTGCCTGCAATGTGGGACACTTGGGTTCAATCTCTGGGTTGGGAAGATCTCCTGGAGAAGGGAAAGGCTACCCACTCCAGTATTCTGGCCTGGAGAATTCCATGGGCCATATAGACCATGGAAAGAGTCAGACACAATTAAGTCACTTTCACTTTCACACATCAATTTAATGTGCATTTCTCACCTTTTTTTTTTTTTTTTGCTGATGACTTATCACTTACTGTTTATTTTATATCAATTTTAGACTATAGAAATTCAAGCCATTTTCTTTTTATTAATTTTTAAAATTGTTAAATTGAGGGATAATTGCTTTACAATATTGTGCTGGTTTCTGCCATATATCAACATGAATCAGCCATAGGTATACATATAACCCCTCCCTCTTGAACCTCCCTCCCACCTCCCGCTCCATCCCACCCTTCTAGGTTATACAGATCACCAGTTTGAGCTTCCAGAGTCATACAGCAATTTTCTTACTCAATTTCAAAGTGGGTCATAAAGCAGCAGAGACAACTTGCAACATCAGCAATGCATCTGGCCCAGGAAATGCTAAAGAACGTACAGTGCAGTTGTGGTTCAAGAAGTTTCGCAGAGGAAACGTGCACCTTGAAGAAGAGCATAGTGGCCGGCCATCAGAAGTTAACGACCAGTTGAGAGTCATCATCGAGGCTATCCTCCTATAACTACACGAGAAGCTGCCAAAGAACTCAACACCGACCATTCTGTGGTCATTCAGCATGTGAAGCAAATTGGAAAGGTGAAAAAGCTCAATAAGTAGGTGTCTCACGAGCTGACCACAGATTAAAAAAAAAAAAAAAACTGTCCTTTCGAAATGTCATCTTCTCTTATTCTACACAACAACAATGAACATTTTCTCAATCAGATTGTGACATGTGACAAAAAGTGGATTTTATATGACAACCTGTGATGACCAGCTCAGTGGCTGGATCTAGAAGAAGATCCAAAGTTCTTCCCAAAGTCAAACTTGCACCAAAAAAGGTCATGGTCACTGGTGGTCTGCTGCCCATCTGATCCATTACAACTTTCGGAATCTGGGAGAAACTGTTACATATGAGAAGTATGCTCAGCAAATCAATGACATGCACCAAAAACTGCAATGCCTGCAGCTCGCACTGGTCAACAGAAAGAGCCCAATTCTTCTCCACAGTAATGCTCGACTGCATGTTATACAACCAATGCCTCAAAAGTTGAATGAATTGGGCTATGAAGTTTTGCCTTACCAGTCATATTCACCTGATCTCTCACCAACCACCACTTCTTCAAGCATCTTGACAACTTTTTGCAGGGAAAACACTTCCACAACCAGCAGGATGCAGAAAATGCTTTCCAAGAGTTTGTCAAATCCTGAAACACAGATTTTTATGCTACAGGAATAAACAAACTTATTTCTCATTGGCAAAAATGTGTTAATTGTAATGGTTCCTATTTTGATTAATAAAGATGCATTTGAGCTTAGTTAAAATGATTTAAAAATTCATGGTCCAAAACCTCAATTACTTTTGTACCAACCTAATAGATTCTTTGGAGAAGTGCAAAGTGCAAAGAAGCACTCAAGGACCTTGACAGTTAACTTCAGCTTTACCCACTGGTTAAGAGTGTGACTTCTTGAGCCTCATTCCTGGGTTTAAATTCAAACTCTGCCACTTGCTAACTAAATGACACTGGGCAAAGTTTTGTTTTCTTCTGTTCACAATTTCCTCACATATAAGGATAATAATAGTACCTCTCTCACAGGTTTGTTGTGTGGATTGAATGAGATAATACATGCACAGTACTTACAACAGTGCCTGGCACTTAAAAAGTACTTGATAGACAATAACTCTCACCACCTCCCAGCATCTTCCCAGGTCTCTCTCCCTGTTGCTCCCTGTGCTCCAGCCTTAGTGAAGACTTTCTTTACTGCCTTAAACACAGTTCTGCCTTTCTTTACCTGCCTAACTCCTTCTCTTTCTTAGCTCTCAAGTTACATATTGCTGCCATGAAAAATGGAACCCTCTACCACCACTACCACCATCACCCCAGGACCACAGTAAATTCTACAGCCCTCTTATTACCTCCAAACAGTGAACAGCAGCAAATATTGCCACATGTTAACATACACCAAAAAGAATTCTTTATCTAAAGGAGCATTTCAATGTACTGCAACATTTGTACTGAATTAAGCTATTACACTCTATTACACTTTATCTTTGGCTAATTCCAAATACTGTAAGAGAAGGATTTTTCCATATTAAAAAAGATTAAAAAAATTTTTTTATAAAAATTGCATGTGCCGTCATAAAATGCAGCTGGAATTTATTTGCATAATATCAGGTTTCTCAAAGTTTAGTGCAGTAATTACATACTGCTGTCATGATGAAAATTTGGAGCTTGGCCGGGTATGTTTTTGCAGTGCTATTGCCATCTCAAACTTCACCCTCCCCCTTGAAACACCCCAAATGTTCCTCTGATGCCAGTATTAAAAAAAAAAAAAACTATGGAAAAATATAATCATCCAAACTCAGAGAAAAGAGATTAGGAGATTAGCACTGAGATATGTTAAAATAGTACAGCCATTCATCTATTTGGGAGTTGAGATGTTTTGCCTAGAGGAGGGGGATGGTTGGTGTCTCCCTCAAACTCCCAGGTCTTAGGATAATATGCTTCAGTGCGCTAAGACCTGTTTCCTCTTCCCTATCACCACCAATTTATTTAGCAATGCTGAGAAAATTCCTGTTTTCTGAACTTTAAACTAGTGCCTTTCTAAGATGATCTTATAGATCAGAGGTCAGTAAAATTTTTTTTTTCTTTTACTATAAAAGTCCAGGTAGTAAATGTTTTCAGCTTTATATGCCATATGATCTTTGTTGCAATTATTCAAATTTGCTTCTGTCATGTAAAAGTCACCAGAGCAAATCATAAATGAATGGGTATGACTATGTTCCAGTAAAATTTTATTTTCAAAAATAGGTGGCAGGCTGTATTTGGTCTGTGGTACACAGTTTCTGAGCAATGGTATAGACTACTTTCTAATAAATAAGAATATAATTTATTCATTGTTTGTTCGTTTACTTATTTAAAGAGTATTTATCAAGAATTACTATGTGTAACAGGCACCATTCAAGGCACTGGAGATAGAGCAGCAAAGCAGACAGGTAAGGTCCCTGGTCTGTCTCTTTTGTCAAGAAAGAAAGTTTCAAATAATAAATAAGTTTCCTGGTGGCTCAGAGGTTAAAGCGTCTGCCTGCAATGTGGGAGACCTGGGTTCAATCCCTGGGTCGGGAAGATCCCCTGGAGAAGGAAATGGCAACCCACTTCCGTACTCTTGCCTGGAGAATCCCATGGAGGGAGGAGCCTAGTAGGCTACAGTCCATGGGGTCGCAAAGAGTCGGACACGACTGAGCGACAAACTATTAAGTACTACTTGAATATATTAAAGTTGAATGTGTCATGGGAAATGTCTGAGGCCTGCAGGAAAATGTACCTGGTATTTGAGATACGACTCCAAGAGGGTGGCTTGCACAGAGGCTATGAGTCTGTGCATTGGTGCCTTATATACCATTATCTTTAACCCTCATGACAGCACCACAAGTTGTATTAATGACCTTTTTTTATAGAAGGGGAAAAACATTCCCAGAGGCTTCAAGAAGAAAGATAACATGCCTACAATTCATAGCTACTAATAACAGAACTGGGAGTCAAATCCAGGTTCACTTGTTTCCAAGGACCAAGGACTTCCCATGTCTGCTAGAAACTATTAATAGAATCTCTGCTAAGAGAGTCCAGTACATTGCCTATGCTAGAATTGTTGGAAATCAGGACTGGAAAGAAACCAACAGACACCTTCACTCATTTACCTTTTATTCAAGTATCATTTACCTCTTTAACAAATGTTTACTGAGCACCTACTATGAAACAAGCACAACTAAGTCAAACAAATAAGGTCTCTGACCACAGGGATGCTGGAAAATGTTGAAAACTGGCTATGGGGAGGTAGAAGAAGCTCTGATTTATACCATGTGCCAGTTTGTGTCATATAAATACTTCCCTCATGGAGGATTTCAAGTTGATAGCTTGTTGTGAACCAGCTTGCAAAATTTCTGACAACCTGACGATTGTTTTTTTGTGACAAGTTCTGCACATCTCTTGCTCTGTGGACCCTCTGTGCTTATCATCTAGTATGGACACAGACAAGTAAACAGGCCATTTTAATACAGGGTAAGAAGTACAATTATAGGCAGTGGAAGTAGGATACTTTTGGTGCTGGATTAATGCAAAGAATAGACATATAAACCTGACATAAAAAAAGAAAGAAAGAACAGAAGCAATTGCTGTGATATATTTGACACCAAAGGAGGAAATATTTGGGAACATATGTATTTTGATAGATATAAATCCTCACTTTCTGTAGAAATATTTGTCATCTTGTTGACACACTCCAAATGGTCCTTGAATGAAATTATTTATATTGTTGTTTTACTTCTCAACTTTACTTGGCAAAAAGTAGCCTGATTTAACTAAACATTTGGGGTTCTAGTGTCATTCCTGCTGCTAACTGGTCTTGTGACCATGGGCAAGTAACTTGATTCTTTGTATACTGGTGCCTAAATGACCTGAAGAATGTCAATGTCAGTGCTTCACTATTAAACCTCTCCAGCCATATAAGCATTTTATTCTGATGAAGCACCTCTTTTTTGTCCCCCTCATTGGGCATCACAGACAACAGGCATAAATGACAAGATGGATTCTACCCCCATTTTCCAAACCATAGAACCATTTACAGAAGGACCATCTTAGAACTAAAAATTTAGCAAAGCCCACATTAAAAAAACACCTATAAAATCCACAATATTTTAAAACCAAGATAGGACAGGAACACCAGTACCATGTGCACAGCCTTTTGAAAATGTCAGCAGCTCTATAGCTTGAGAACAAAGACAAATACTGAAACTCACAGGACTTGAGAGCTTTCCCAGTCACATCTACAGGCATCTGCTCATTTCTAACATTCACTCTCTTTGTAAAGGAGACAGCAGCTGGGACCTGTTCAGACTGGAACCTGTTCATACATTAGCTAGAAACACTAGGTAACAGTTGTTGGAAGAACATGAATGATCAGCACATGTAATTGCCTTTCTAGCATTGTCCACAGCAAGATCTATGTTTTCAGGTTTCGTCCCTCAGTTCCCTGATTCCAATAAAGGAGGCTGAGGGCCATGGCTGATTCCACTGAGGCTCTCTTTCCACAGTCATCCTGATTTAGTTCACCTCTTCTGATGTGATTGTGTGGGCAGGCCACTCAGACCACTCCAGCACAAACCACAGCAATTCCAAGTCTTGCCTCACTTCATTTTTAAGTGAGGCTTATATCCCAGGGATTGGAGATGTGGTTAATAAAAGGACCACAGCTGCAACCTGAAAAGCTAATTTTTTTTTTTAATGGTTGTTCCAAACATATGCATTGGGTTCATTTGGAATTCATCCCTCTAACTTTGGTTCCAAAACAATACGTAGTGGTGTTCAGAACATATGGATGGTGGGCTATGATGAAGATTTTGTCTATTTCTAAAAACCCCAAATGGGACAGATCAATTGACAGACTCAGATTCTCCATTCAGACTAGCTTCCTGGATGTGGTTAACCATATAATTACCAAATCCATACTTTACTGTGGAAAATTCTTCAAGAGATAGGAATACCAGAACATCTGACCTGCCTCCTGAGAAATCTGTATGCAGGTCAATAAGCAACAGTTAGAACTGGACATAAAACAGCAGACTGGTTCCAAATAGGAAAAAGAGTATGTCAAGGCTGTATAATGTCACCCTGCTTATTTAACTTCTATGCAGAGTACATCATGAGAAACGCTGGACTGGAAGAAATACAAGCTGGAATCAAGATTGGCGGGAGAAATATCAATCACCTCAGATATGCAGATGACACCACCCTTATAGCAGAAAGTGAAGAAGAACTAAAGAGCCTCTTGATGAAAGTCAAAAAGGAAAGTGAAAAAGGTGCCTTAAAACTCAACATTCAGAAAACTGAGATCATGGCATCCAGTCCCATCACTTCATGGCAAATAGACAGAAAAAAATGGAAACAGTGACAGACTATTTTGGGGGGCTCCAAAATCACTGCAGATGGTGATTGCAGCCATGAAATTAAAAGATGCTTGCTCCTTGGAAGAAAAGCTATGACCAACCTAGACAGCATATTAAAAACCAGAGACATTACTTTCCCAGCAAAGGTCCATCTAGTCAAAGCTGTGGTTTTTCCAGTAGTCACGTCTGGATGTGAGAGTGGATCATAAAGAAGGCTGAGCGCCGAAGAACTGATGCTTTTGAACTGTGGTGTTGGAGAAGACTCTTGTCCCTTGGACTGCAAGGAGATCCAACCAGTCCATCCTGAAGGAAATCAGTCCTGAATACTCATTGGAAGGACTGATACTGAAGCTTCAATACTTTGGCCACCTGACGAGAACTGACTCGTTAGAAAAGACCCTGATGCTGGGAAAGATTGAAGACAGGAGGAGAAGGGGACGACAGAGGATGAGATGGTTGGATGGCATCACCAACTGGATGGACATGAGTTTGAGCAAGTCCTGAGAGTTGATGATGGATAGGGAAGCCTAGCGTGCTGTAGTCCATTGGGTCACAAAGAGTCAGGCACAACTGAGTGACTAAACTGAATTGAACACTGTGTTCTTTGTAAACCAAACCTCGCTTCACATCAAAAAGCTACCAGGTATCTGGGTCTATGTGCTTCACTATAATTTTCTATCAGAATATCAGTAATTGCACATTTAACCAGACAGACTGGCAGGCAATACAGGTCACACATTTAGTCAGAAGGACCATGGGACATGGTGAAGGCTGTGATAGAGTAGAAAGTACAGGTCTTGTGTACAGGAGGCAGATTGTTCCCCCAGATTGTTGCTATGTGACAAAGTAAGCCCAGTGGTATAAGACCTGCTAACTTTTCAAAGGAAGCCTACAATCTGGATTTTGATGTAAATTCCCTCAATTTTTAATGGTTCACAATTAATCTTTGTTTAAATACATGGGCCAAAAACATTGGTGGGTTAGAATAAGGCATGCATACCACAAGTTAGCAGTCTCTGGAATTGATGGAACTACTTCCTATAGACACCTGTAATTTTGAAGATTTTTCCACAACTTAAAAATGGGACCAAATTTAATCTTCCACACTTGCCATGTACCCTTCTTTTTTTTTTAATATGCTTTATTTAATTATAGGCTGAATTCAGGAAAGTGCATATATTATAAGTGCACAGGTTCACAAACTGAACATACATGTATAACACTCAATTCTGGAAACAGAACATGATCTGCCTGTTGAAAGCCCTCTTCCAATCAGTACCACAATATTAACATAATTGCAGACATATTTCTGTTATTTTTCTAAGTAAAGCCAAATTCCAACCATCTCATCATCTGTCATCCCCTTCTCCTCCTGCCTTCAATCTTTCCCAGCATCAGGGTCTTTTCCAAGGAGTCAGTTCTTTGCATCAGGTGGCCAAAGTATTAGAGTTTCAGCTTCAGCATCAGTCCTTCCAATGAATATTCAGGACTGATTTCCTTTAGGATTTACTGGTTGGATGATGGACAGGGAAGCCTGGCATGCTGTAGCCCATGGGGTGTCAGAGTCAGACACAACTGAGCGACTGAATTGAACTTAAAGTCAAATTAATGCATCAAATGAATATTGGCTGTGCACAAATTAGTTACAGTAATAGTACAGGTACTACTACATTACTATAATATTGCTATAGCACAGCAAACTGTGGATTGTCAAAAGGCAAAGTCTACATATATAGTTGCCATACTAGGAACCTTGGTCTGATATTTCAGACAATGTATCAGCAGGGTTAAAATAACAGTCCAGGGCTCCCCGGGTGGCTTATTGGTAAAGGATCTGCCTGCCAGGGCAGAAGACACGGGTTCAACCCCTGGTCCAGGAAGATCCCATGTGCTACAGAGCAACTAAACCTGTGCACCACAACTAACTGCAACTATTGAGCCCAGCTGCCTCAACTACTGAAGCCCACATGCCCTAGAGCTCATGTTCCACAAGAGAAGCCACTACAATGAGAAGGCAAGCACTGCAACAAAGACTGCTGCTGCTGCTAAGTCGCTTCAGTCGTGTCCGACTCTGTGCGACCCCAGAGATGGCAGCCCACCAGGCTCCCCCGTCCCTGGGATTCTCCAGGCAAGAACACTGGAGTGGGTTGCCATTTCCTTCTCCAATGCCTGAAAGTGAAAAGTGAAAGTGAAGTCGCTCAGTAGTGTCCGACTCCTAGAGACCCCATGGACTTCAGCCTTCCAGGCTCCTCCATCCACTAGACCCCACTTATTGCAACTAGGGAAAAGCCCAAGTAGCAACGAAGACCCAACACAGCCAAAAATAAATAAATAAATATTATTTATTTTAAAAAATGACAGCCCTTTAAAAAAATAATCACCTTGACCTAATTTTCCACTCACTTTGCTGATAAAAGCAATGCCAAGGGAAAGGCTTTGAACTTATATATAGCCTCTTTGTTACCTAATCCATGTCATTTGCACCAAATGCTTCCCTAACTACATGTTTAGGTAAAATCCAAATCTATGTGTAGTTTCCCAGTCTCCATGAAAGGAGTACCAAGATGCTATCAATTTTTTTTTATGTAATCAGCTCTCTGTATAAAATGCAGGACTTTTTTCATGAAATCAGCTCTCTGTATAAAATGCAGGACTCTGTATAAAATGCAGGACATTTGTTTAAAATGCTTGTATTTATCTTACAAGTTTACGTCAAACCATCAAAAGCCTGGCGGTGCTTTGCCTCCTTAATGCATTTGTCTTTTCTTTCTTCAGCAGTCATCCTGCAGTTTAAATTTTCTGTTCCTCACATCCTTTGTTTTGAAAGCAACCTGAACCTGGCATCAATTTTTTTTTAAGTGAGAAATAAATAGTCTGTGATGTGTGTTATGGCACATTTGGCACAAGACGCTAAAACAAAGACAGGGCTTTGTGGGTTTTTGTATCAAAACACATGCCAGCACTTGGGCGAAAGCAGTCCTGGTGAACTTACCATAGATTGCAATTGCTTCTTGATTGATTCAGCTGCTGTCCATCTGTTCTGGCTGTCCGCTGCCATTCCAAACTGCTCCTTCTTCACGCCCAGCTGCCAGGCAGAGAAATCACAATTTACGCTCCTACTGCACAGTCCCCAGCCCCGCTGTCTGGATTTTCACATATTGACTGGAAAAGGGCATCAAAAGTGCCTTAAATCCCACTTTATTAATAATCTATGAAACACAAGCAACACTGAGATGGCTTTTCACCTATTATATGTAAAGTCTGTTTGCAGTCCTCATTGTTTGACTAAAATGACCTGTTTGAGGAGAATGAGGAAATGGAAATTCTTACATTGCTAGAGGCAGTTAAACCCATCCAAACCCATCCTAATCTGGTAGGTAGGATTTTGGTCTCAGTGGCTTTTGCTCCTAACATGACAAAAGGGACTTTGCAACGGAATTGAAGCTCCTAATCAATTGGCCTTACCATAGGGAAATACTTCTGTATTATCAGATGGGCCCAATATGATTACAGGAGCCCTGAAGACCAGAAGAGACAGAGATGTGAATAGTGTGAGGAGGCTGTGATGCCATGGCTGGTTCTGTGATACAGCAGGTTCTGGGCAGGTACTGGTGAATGAGTTCTAGGGATAAGGGCGGCCCCAGCTGACAGCCATCAAAGACACAGAACCTAGTCCTGCAGGTGTGCGTGCACGTGTGTGCTTGGTCATGCCTGACTTTTATGTGATGCCCCTATGGACTGTAACCCGCCAGGCTCCCCTGTCCATGGAATTTTCCAGGCAGGAGTACTGGAGTAGGTCACCATTTCCTTCTCCACCTGCAGCTGTGAGGAAATGAATTCTCTCCGCAGCACAAAGGAGCTTGGAAACAGATCCTCCCCGTAGAGTTTCCAAGGGGGAACATAGCCGGCTGACACCTGCTTCTGGCCTTTTGAGACTCAAAACAGAGAGACCAGCCAAACCCTTTGGATATTTTACCTACATAACCCTGAAATAATGAGTGTTGTCTCAGTTCACTAGATTTGCCTTAGGTGATCATGGCAGCGCATTAGCCAGGGCTCTCCAGAGAAAACAGAACCAATAGGAGAGAGCTGTATTCAAGAGGAGACATTATCAGAATTGGTTCCAGTGTTAAGAATGAGGGATTTCCAGGTGGCTCAGTGGTAAAGAATCCACCTCCAATGCAGGAGACAGGGGGTCAATCCCTGGGTGAGGAAGATCCCCTGAGGTAGGAAATGAAAACCCACTCCAGTATTCTCGCCTGAAAAATCATATGGACAGGCGGCTAGCAGGCTACAGAGTCTGGCATGACTTAGCCACCAAGCATGCACACACATTATGAAGGAAGCCAGAGAAATCTGACAACCTGCCACCTACAACCTGGAGACTCAGAAGAGCCACTGGGATAATCCAGGCCGGGCCTGAGACCCTGAGAACCAAGGCACTTCTAGTGTAAGTCTCTGAGTCCAAGGGCCGAGAACCTGGAGCTCTCATGTCCCCGAGCAGGAGAAGAAAGACGCTCCGGCTCAAGAAGGAGGAGGTTGGGTCATGCCATCCCGTGGACACAGCGACTCTGCAGCAACGTCAGCTCAAACAGGGACGGCTAGGACATAATCTCCGCATAAAAGCCGTCCCCAGCACAACCCCCCACAATCAGGAGTGAACAGAAAACCTAGAGCTTCTCCCTGAGGAGCAGAGTTTGATCCCCACACACGGCACCCGTACCTGAGAGACTTTCAAAACCTGTACCTGAGAGTCGGTTCCTCAAAACATCTAGCTTTGAAAACCAGCAGGGCTTGTGTCCGTAGACCACAAGGCTACACGAACCTGGGAGATGCCTCTTAAAGGGCTCACACTCGAACTCTCCCAGATAGGGTTTAGTGAGGCGGTAGCCTCTGGAAAGAAACCGACTATATGTGGTGGTGGTTTAATCGCTAAGTCGTGTCTGACTCTAGGGGCCCCATGGACTGTAGCCTGCCAGGCTCCTCTTTCCATGGGATTCTCCAGGCAAGAATACTGGAGTAGGTTGCCATTTGTTCACCTGAAAGGTGTCTGTCTGACAGGAATCTAATTTGGCACACAACCAGGGGCCTACTGGCTGACAGGCACCATCTCCAAGCTCCAGCCAGTGGAGGCATCTTTTCTTTTTTAAAAAATGTTATACTGAGTAGCAATAGCGCCAGACCCCAGCGGAGATGCTCCCAGAGGTTTTGTCAGTGTTGTTTCTCCAGCGGCGGCAGCTCTCGCCCCAGCATCAGAATGAGTCCGGTTCGTGTTCCTCCGCGGGGTCTCTCTCTCTCTCCTGCAACGGATGCAGCCTAAAGCGTCTGAGTCCGCGATGGATAGAGAAATGGAACTACTCCATGAACTCTATCAGTGGCTTGCGCTTTGAACCTATAGAAGAAAGTTTGAGGAACAAGCAATGAGGAAAACTTACAGATGTAGTAATGAGGGATCCTGCAAGTAAAAGATAAGAAACGTTTAATTTTGTAACTTTTTCATCCATGGCTGAGGTTGAGGCTGCCACAGCCACAGGACCTCATTCAGCTGATGGGACAGTGGTTGAGCCAAAATGTGCTATTGCAAGAGGGGAATCTGGAAAGCCAGGGGCTCATGTAACTATGGGGCTTCCCACGTGGTGCTCATGGTATAGAACCCACCTGCCAAAGCAAGGGACACAAGAAATGCAAGTTCGATCCCTGGGTCGGGAAGACCCGGAGGAGAACATGGCAACCCACTACAGTAGTCTTGGTTGAAGAATCCAATGGACGGAGGAGCCTGGCGGGCTACAGTCCGTGGGGTCACTAAGAGTCGAACACTGACTAAAGCAACTGAGTATATACAGCCATGCATATGTACCTGGGAAGAAGCTGTTTGTTGATGGAATACAGAAGATGCTGAGGAACATCATCTTAGAGCTTACTTTGAGGAACATGGAAAAATTGACACCATTGAGATAATTACTGATAAGCAGTCTGGAAAGAAAAGAGGGTTTGAATTTGTTACTTTTGATAACCATGATCCTGTGGATAAGATTGTGTTGCAGAAATAACATGCTATCTTGGTCATAATGCAATAGTTAGAAAGGTTTTGTCTAGACAAGAAATGTAGGAAGTACAAAGTTCTAGAAATGGAAAAGGAGGTGACTTTGGTTTTAGAGATTCTCATGGTGGTGGTGGTGGTGAAAATTTTGGACTAGAGCCTAGAAGTAACTTTAGAGGAGGGTCTGATGGATATGGAAGTCGTGGTGGATTTGGGGATGAATAAAAGCCCTTACTCCTTGGAAGAAAAGTTATGACCAACCTAGATAGCATATTCAAAAGCAGAGACATTACTTTGCCGACTAAGGTCCGTCTAGTCAAGGCTATGGTTTTTCCTGTGGTCATGTATGGATGTGAGAGTTGGACTGTGAAGAAGGCTGAGCGCCGAAGAATTGATGCTTTTGAACTGTGGTGTTGGAGAAGACTCTTGAGAGTCCCTTGGACTGCAAGGAGATCCAACCAGTCCATTCTGAAGGAGATCAGCCCTGGGATTTCTTTGGAGGGAATGATGCTGAAGCTGAAACTCCAGTACTTTGGCCACCTCATGTGAAGAAGAGTTGACTTATTGGAAAAGACTCTGATGCTGGGAGGGATTGGGGGAGGGAGGTGAAGGGGACGACAGAGGATGAGATGGCTGGATGGCATTGCTGACTCAATGGACGTGAGTCTGAGTGAACTTCAGGAGTTGGTGATGGACAGGGAGGCCTGGTGTGCTGTGATTCATGGGGTCGCAAAGAGTTGGACACGACTGAGTGACTGAACTGAACTGAACTGAATGGGTATGGAGGAGGACCTGGAGGTGGCAGTTTTGGAGATAGCCCTGGTTATGGAGGAAAAGGAGGATATGGTGGTGAAAGACCTGGATATGGCAACCAGGATGAGGGCTACAAAGGTGGTGATGACAGCTATGGAGGAAGAAATTATGGAAGTTATGGAAATTATGATTTTGGAAATTATAACCAGTAGCCTTCTAACTATGATCCAATGAAGAGTGGAAACTTTGATGGTAGCAGGAACATGAGGAACGATATGATGGAAGAGACTCTGGCCCAGAAGTCATCAGAAGAAGTGGGAGTTATGGAAGGAGAAGCCAATATTGAGCTTCTTCTTGTTTGCCACAGGAAGATGTCTCACTGCAGGTAACTAATAAAGAAATGGCCAACCACAGAGTCCTCAAGAAATAAGAAATTCTGTACCATCTGAAAGTAGTTCTTGTTGGTGCCTTGATTTTAAAAAGCACTCTTTAAGAATAAAGGGAAATGTTTTCTGATAAAAATAATAGACTTCATTTAGGACATATTCTTAATGTAAAACAATTACAAAGTGAGGATAATCACTCACCTAGGGTAAGTCAAGTGGGCTTTAGAAAACATCACTATGAACAAAGCTAGTGGAGGTGACAAAATTTCAGTTGAGCTATTTCAAATCCTGAATGATGATGCTGTAAAAGTGCTGCACTCAATATGCCAGCAAATTTGGGAAGCTCAGCAGGGGCCACAGGACTGGAAATTGTCAGCCTGGCGTGCTGCGATTCATGGGGTCGCAAAGAGTTGGACATGACTGAGCAACTGAACTGAACTGAACTGAACATCAAATCAGCTAGAAGGATAAATGTATCATGTTTTGAATTAGGTTTTGTGAGTAGACAGATTAAAATTCTATTTTAAATGTAAACTTTATTAAAATAAATAGTCTTATATTCAAATACTTGGTGTAACATTTACACATAGAATGTGAATCTTGTTATATGAATATTAAGTTGTCTAAAGGATTGTCATCCCCTCGATTTATAAAGCAGTTTCACAAAGTAATGCATATTGCCATTTCCCTTTCAGTTCAGTTCAGTTCAGTTATTCAATCGTGTCTGACTATTTGTGACCCCATGGATTGCAGCTCACCAGTCTTCCCTGTCCATTACCAACTCCCAGAGCTTACTCAAACTCATGTCCATTGAGTCCATGATGCCATCCAACCATCTCATCCTCTGTCATCCCCTTCTCCTCCTGCCTTCAATCTTTCCCAGCATCAGGGTTTTTTCCAGTGAGTCAGTTCTTCGCATCAGGTGGCCAAAGTATTGGAGTTTCCACTTTAGCATCAGTCCTTCCAGTGAATAGTCAGGACTGATTTCCTGTAAGATGAACTGGTTGGATTTCCTTGCAGTCCAAGGGACTCTCAAGAGTCTTCTCCAACACCACAGTTCAAAAGCATCAATTCTTTAGCACTCAGCTTTCTTTATAGTCCAACTCTCATATCTATACCTGACTACTGGAAAAACCACAGCTTTGACTAGACGGACCTTTGTTGGCAAAGTAATGTCTCTGCTTTTTAATATGCTGTCTAGGTTGGTCATAGCTTTTCTTCCAAGGAGCAAGCGTCTTTTAATTTCATGGCTGCGATCACCATCTGCAGTGATTTTGGAGTCCCTCAAAATAAAGTCTCTCATTGTTTCCATTGTTTCCCCATCTATTTCCCATGAAGTGATGGGACCAGATGCCATGATCTTCGTTTTCTGAATGTTGAGCTTTAAGCCAACTTTTTCACTCTCCTCTTTCACTTTCATCAAGAGGCTCTTTAGTTCTTCTTCACTTTCTGCCATAAGGGTGGTGTCATTTGCATATCTGAGGTATAGTGATAGATAAATGAGAAAAGCATTATGGACATTATTGCCTCTCCCTAATAAAATGCCATTCTTTATACACTGTAAAAATTTAAAAAAAACACATTATTCTTTATTATCTTTTTTATTTCCCCTGCCCCTGTGGGCACTATCTATATGCTTTCCTTCTGCTCATTCCAGTTGACAGTTGAGTAATTTTTTAGCTCTAGCTGGTGGGATCCATTTTTTTCTTTCTTTTTTGTTTTCCTTTTTTTTCTCTATATGTGCTTTTTCTTCTGTATATGTGAATGTTCTGAATATATGAAGCAAAATTTGTTTGCCTTCCTCATATTCATTCCTACTTCTTCTGAATATAACCCCTAATTTGAACTAGGGAATTTCCCTTGTCCCTGCCTCATGGGACATGCACTTCTCCTTCAACTCAGGCTAAGCAGTGGCTCTTATTCCCATGATCATTGTAATTGGTTCAGGAATGAATACATGAACCTTATAGACCAATGAGATGCCATAAAATTTTGACTGGCAATCCTTGAGTAGAAACAGTTTTGATTTTTCACTAAGTGTGAACTTGAAAATAAACAGGAGCTGAAGCAAATGCAGCCATTTTCCTACTATGAGAAACATGGGAATTGAATCACTACAACGAAGAAAGCCTACGGACATTGCTCAAACTCAGGATGAAGCCGTAACTGAAGCTAGCCTTACCCTTTGTATTATTTATATATATATGAAATAATAATTGCCCTTTTGCTTAAGTCCTTGGATTTATGGGATACCACTTACAAGGAGATCCAACCAGTCCATTCTAAAGGAGATCAGTCCTAGGTGTTCTTTGGAAGGAATGATGCTAAAGCTGAAACTCCAGTACTTTGGCCACCTCATGCGAAGAGCTGACTCATTGGAAAAGACTCTGATGCTGGGAGGGATTGGGGGCAGGAGGAGAAGGGGATGACTGAGGATGAGATGGCTGGATGGCATCACCGACTTGATGGACGTGAGTCTGAGTGAACTCCGGGAGCTGGTGATGGACACGGAGGCCTGGTGTGCTGCGATTCATGGGGTCGCAAAGAGTCGGACACGACTGAGTGACTGAACTGACTTACAACAAAAAAACGTCCTCATCTCGACACCATCCTGTTCTACTTTCTGTTTTCAGCTCTAAAATGTTGAAAGGTTGAATTTAAATTCTCAGAATTCCGAACTCAAAAGAAAAGATAATATGATCTCATAAATTTAATACTATACATACATTTGATTTCAAATATGATAAAAATTAATCCAAATTTTCAAATGTGCCTGAACTAGGATTTTAAGTAAAAACACCCTTTAGGACAAGGAATGTATGATAAGGTAATTAAGAATTATTGGGATGATTTCCTTTCTCTTTTAAGCTACTTTGATTAACCCTATTGTTACTTTTCTGTTATTCACCTAATCTGACATTATGGATCTGGAGAGAAAATGTGTGAAGGGGAACAGAAGAGAAAAATTCAGCAATTATTCTGACACTTAAACATCTGTCAGAGACCTCTGATCTGATGGAGGAACTTTGATTTTAGATATAAATTTCCTTTTTTGCATTCTCGCCAGTTTTTTCCTTCAGTAACACACTAGAACATATCATGTCATATACTCAACATCTGGAATGAAGAAAGATTTCCTAAAGGACCCTTGGCTGCCTTTTGCTCCCCTGGAGGAAATTCCCTAAGAGTTAGGTTGACAGCATGTTAAACAGGCATCATTCATCTGTGTGACAGTTCAGCATCTCACATTTAAGAGTAGAAGAATGAGAGCCCCTGATTTCTTCAGGCTAACTTTGGGGTTACATTACTCAAAGCCAAAGTGTCCAGATTAAGATGAAAAATATTTAGTCAGCCATCTAGATATTCTCAAGTATACAGATGTTTGACATAAGCATAGCCTGTGGTGGCACTATTTGGATATTCCCATTCTTTTTGACCGTTAAGCATTTATCATCACTTGAGTGCCAGCCACATAGGAAGGATTGACACATGCCATTGTTCCTGCCCCTCAAGAAGTTCACTGTCTTAGTGGCACACAAGCTACATAGTAAACCACAAGAAAGTATGAATGATTAATGTATCCAATTTGGATACTTTAATTGCACAGAGTATTACATTTGACTCAAAGCAAGACTTCTAGTTTATTCTGTTTTTGTGCAAATGAGAACAAGATGACTCTTTCTCTAGGCAAACTCAATCTACATCAGAACATATAGTGTGGGGAGCAGAGAGCAGAGTAACATCTGCACAACTATACACAGACTCATGTGGCATAAATAACATTTTATAGAATGAGAAGCCTCATGGTAGGAACATCTAGGGTTGATTAATTCTGTGCCTTGACAGCTCTGTCAAGGACCTAATGGATGTTTTCCATTTTTCTGCACTGGCATCATTAGCATGCTATCTCTTATCTGCAGGCTTATCCCTTCAGGGCTTCAAAAGAGCTTTTTTTTTTTTTTTTTTACTTTACAATTCTGTATTGGTTTTGCCATACATTGACATGAATCCACCACGGGTGTACATGCGTTCCCAAACATGAGCCCCCCCTCCCACCACCCTCCCCACAACATCTCTCTGGGTCACCCCCGTGTACCAGCCCCAAGCGTGCCATATCCTTCATCGGACATAGACTGGCAATTCGATTCTTACATGATATTATACATGTTTCAATGCCATTCTCCCAAATCATCTCACCCTTTCCCTCTCCCTCCGAGTCCAAAAGTCTGCAATACACATCTGTGTCTTTTTTGCTGTCCTGCATACAGGGTCATCATTGCCATCTTTCTAAATTCCATATATATGTGTTAGTATACTGTATTGGTGTTTTTCTTTCTGGCTTACTTCACTCTGTATAATCGGCTCCAGTTTCATCCATCTCATCAGTACTGATTCAAATGTATTCTTTTTAACGGCTGAGTAATACTCCATTGTGTATATGTACCAAAGCTTTCTTATCCATTCATCTGCTGATGGACATCTAGGTTGTTTCCATGTCCTGGCTATTATAAACAGTGCTGCGATGAACGTTGGGGTATATGTGTCTCTTTCAATTCTGGTTTCCTCAGTGTGTATGCCCAGCAGTGGGATTGCTGGGTCATAAGGCAGTTCTATTTGCAATTTTTTAAGGAATCTCCACACTGTTCTCCATAGTGGCTGTACTAGTTTGCATTCCCACCAACAGTGTAGGAGGGTTCCCTTCTCTCCACACCCTCTCCAGCATTTATTGCTTGCAGATTTTTGGATCGCAGACATTCTGACTGGTGTGAAGTGGTACCTCATTGTGGTTTTGATTTGCATTTCTCTAATGAGTGATGTTGAGCATCTTTTCATGTGTTTGTTAGCCATCCGTATGTCTTCTTTGGAGAAATGTCTATTTAGTTCTTTGGCCCATTTTTTGATTGGGTCATTTATTTTTCTGGAATTGAGCTACAGGAGTTGCTTGTATATTTTTGAGATTAGTTGTTTGTCAGTTGCTTCATTTGCTATTATTTTCTCCCATTCGGAAGGCTGTCTTTTCACTTTGCTTATATTTTCCTTTGTTGTGCAGAAGCTTTTAATTTTAATTAGGTCCCATTTGTTTATTTTTGCTTTTATTTCCAGAATTCTGGGAGGTAGATCATAGAGGATCCTGCTGTGGTTTATGTCGGAGAGTGTTTTGCCTATGTTCTCTAGGAGTTTTATAGTTTCTGGTCTTACATTTAGATCTTTAATCCATTTAGAGTTTATCTTTGTGTGCGGTGTTAGAAAGTGATCTAGTTACATTCTTTTACAAGTGGTTGACCAGTTTTCCCAGCACCACTTGTTAAAGAGCTTTAAGCATAACTTTTTCATGCAACTCCATCCAAAGTCAAGAAGGCATCTGTTTTTATCAATGTGGCAAAACCTGTCCCCAAAGCACTTCAGAAAACTTTTGTTTTTCATGAGCCTTAACTGGGTCATCAGCTTATTTCTCAAGTTAATCTTTAATACCAAGGGATGAAGTACCAAGTTTGGTTGGGGCCAGTCAAGATTCCCCATCTGGTGATAGGGACAGAAAATTCCCCAACCTCACAGAGTCATCCAAAGCTTTAACAGAAGTGGAGTTTTTTAAGAAAAAGAATAATGGAATGGCTTGTGGGTTGACAATAAGTAGTGCTTGCCACAAATTCATAAAAGAGATAATCAAAGTGCTACAAAGAACAGGGGAAAAAAGACAATTGACTTTTCCAATTTCCCAGAAATACTGATTTTGGAATTGCCACTTGATCAGTTCAGTTTAATCGCTCAGTGTTGTCCAGCTTGACAAGACCCCACAGACTGCAGCATGCCAGGCTTCCTTGTCCATCACCAACTCCCAGAGTTTACTCAAACTAAACAGCAACCCACTCCAGTACTCTTGCCTGGAGAATCCCATGGACGGAGGAGCCTGGTAAGCTATACCCCATGGGGTCGCAAGAGTCGGACGCGACTGAGCGACTTCACTTTCACTTTCATGTCCCTTGAGTCGGTGATGCCATCCAACCATCTCATCCTCTGTCATCCCCTTCTCCTTCTGCCTTCAATCTTTCCCAGCATCAGGATCTTTTCAAATGAGTCAGTTCTTTGCATCAGGTGGCCAAAATATTGGAGTTTCAGCTTTAGCATTAGTCCTTCCAATGAATATTAGGGACTGATTTCCTTCAGAATGGACTAGTTGGATCTCCATGCAGTCCAAGGGACTTTCAAGAGTCTTCTCCAACACCACAGTTCAAAAGCATCAGTTCTTCAGTGCTCAGCTTTCTTTAGAGTCCAACTCTCACATTCATACATGACTACTGAAAAAGCCATATCCTTGACTAGACAGACCTTTGTTGGCAAAGTAAGTCTCTGCTTTTTAATATGCTGTCTAGATTGGTCATAGCTTTTCTTCCAAGGAGCAAGCATCTTTTAATTTCATGGCTGCAGCCATCATCTGCAGTGATTTTGGAGCCCAAAAAAATAGTCTGACACTGTTTCCACTGTTTCCCCATCTATTTGCCATCAAGTGATGGGACCAGATGCCATGATCTTCGTTTTCTGAATGTTGAGCTTTAAGCCAACTTTTTCACTCTCCTCTTTCACTTTCATCAAGAGGCTCTTTAGTTCTTCACTTTCTGACATAAGGTGTCATTTGCATATATGAAGTTATTGATATTTCTCCTGGAAATCTTGATTCCAGCTTGTGCTTCATCTAGCTCAGCATTTCTCATGATATACTCTGCATATAAGTTAAATAAGCAGGGTATAAT
Source organism: Oryx dammah (assembly GCF_014754425.2). NCBI lineage: Eukaryota > Metazoa > Chordata > Mammalia > Artiodactyla > Bovidae > Oryx > Oryx dammah. Next base: position 54,907,699 of record NW_024070189.1, on the reverse strand, counting down.
AAACATTATACAGCCTTGACGTACTCCTTTTCCGATTTGGAACCAGTCTGTTGTTCCATGTCCAGTTCTAACTGTTTCTTCTTGACCTGCATACAGATTTCTCAAGAGGCAGGTCAGGTAGTCTGCTATTCCCATCTCTTTCAGAATTTTCCACAGTTTGTTGTGGTCCACACAGTCAAAGGCTTTGGCATAGTCAATAAAGCAGAAGTAGACATTTTTCTGGAACTCTTGCTTTTTCGATGATCCAATGGATGTTGGCAATTTGATCTCTGGTTCCTCTGCCTTTTCTAAAACTAGCTTGAACATCTCAAAGTTCATGGTTCACGTATTAGTGAAGCCTGGCTTGGAGAATTTTGAGCATTACTTTACTAGTGTGTGAGATGAGTGCAATTGTGCAGTAGTTTGAGCATTCTTTGGCATTGCCTTTCCTTGGGATTGGAATGAAAACTGACCTTTTCCAGTCCTGTGACCACTGCTGAGTTTTCCCAATTTGCTGGCATATTGAGTGCAGCACTTTCACAGTATCATCTTTCACACATCATCACATGTCACTTGTTACATGAGAATTATTCTCAGATGAAGAAATGATGGAAATAAATTTCACAACAAAGAGTATGAAAAATTATGAATATGAAGGTTATGATAACATGATGAGACAAATTCTTTGTACATTTATACAGGTACCCCAGAGAGACATTGTACGAAAACACTAAAAGAGAACTTTTCTTTTTCATAAGTAATATATATTTTTCTTTAAAACACACACAAGCATTTTTTTAACTACAAAAAATATATATCTAAATAAAAAGGGAAATTATTGTTTCTCATAGTTGGAAGTTCAGACCCAGAGGGCTTAAACTATGCTGTGCCCCTCAGTTGTAGCTTGTATTCTTTTTTTTTTTTTTTTTTTGCTTGTATTCTTTTCTGTGCCAACAGGCTTCATCTACACAGTAGGGACAATGGTTTTCAACAACTGTAAATCCAGATCTGCAGGCTTAACACTCCCAAAGTCAAATGCAGGTTTCTCTCCCTTCAGTGCATTTTAGATCTAGAGAAAGACCCGGATTGTTACCTGGATCAGTTAGCCTTCAACCAGTCAGAGTTGCCAGGAGGGTGGGAATTCCCATGTAGGTCACTGGTGCTCCTCTATAGCTACTATGGTGGGTAGCACCCTTTCTCCTAAAACTCCCCAATGAAACAAACTCAAAAGCCCACATTTTACATGATACCATGTATGCGAATCCTTTAGTATAGGCAAATACAAAGGGATAGAAAGTAAAGTAGTAGTTGCCAGGGTCTAGGTTGGGTATATGGAGTCAAGAAAGAGGAATGACTAATAGAGATGGGGTTTTATTTGGGGTTGGTGAAAATTTTCTATAAGCAGACCATGGTGATGCTTGCACAACTCTGAATATATTAAAGACCACTGAAGTGAATACTTAAAGTAGATAAATTTTATGATATCTGAACTATATTTCAATAAATTAAAAAAGAAAGACCAGCTCTATGTGTGTGACTTGTAATATTACCATCTAGAGATAATCATGTTAATATTTTTGTGTATATCCTGTAGACTCTTCTTGAGTCATGATACATAATATGCACTTTAACGTTAGTATTATTCTATCATACACACACAACATAATTGATTTAACTATTCTTTCCTTAAAGGAAAAAACTTTTCAAAGTGTGCTGACTCTGTTTCTGTTTGTTCTTATATTTTTAAGTTAGGAGGATGGCAGTCTGATTCATGCCCAAGACTTTATAAAACTCATTATAGGGAAAAAAGAAGAAAAACACAAACATTAATCTACTTATTTTTAAAACTACTGTTGTCATAACAATTTCAAGTTGCCTTGTAAATGGAACTCTTTTGCGCTTCTTGCTATATTTAGAGCATTAGTTACCATAACAACAAGATGTAGTTCACCATATAGAAACTCAGCCCAGGGGGCATTCTCTATCAGAAATCTTTCCATTATGTTACAACTATGAAAGGCAGTTCTATAGATGATTAAGTCCAATCTTCTGCTCTGAGAAAGAGTGCTCTAACACTTCCAAGAAGATAGACTATAAGCTTACTTTATAAAAATGAAAAACAAGGTTTGGGGAATCAAAATCCTACTATCTCATTTCAAAATTTGGTTCATGATTCTGCAAGGAAGGTGGAAATGTCCTAACATACAGGCATTCTCTGTGTAATACCATCCTAAATAATTCCTTCTTTGATTTTATCTTTCCCTTGGTAGGCCAAAAAATGTGACCCCAAAAGCCTTTCTCAACTCCAGCCCTTAATTAAACATGGCTGGGCTTGATTCCTTAATCCCAAAACGTGCTAACAATATGCCTCTTTGGTCACAAAAAGAAGAGAATTTTCTCTACAAATTAACTTTGCCTCTTATAATTAATACCAGTGATATTTAACCTTCAGGCTCAACCCTATCTTTGAGACTCTGATGGAACTCAGACCCTCTTTCCAGAAAAATGCACATTAATACATGAATCTGTATTCAAAGTTCAGGGTTTCATGGGTCCTCTGAAGCCCATCTATATTCTTCTAAGGTTAAGATTCCTGGATTATAGACTAATACATTTTTTTTTCTTTCAACTTCATTCATTCATGGATACATTCATTTATTCACTCACTCATTCATTCACCCAGCCAAATATGTAACTTGTGGCATACATGCACAGTTCTAAGTCCATTACAGTCTCAGTATCTTCTGTTGCACCCACGCTGTGGGTACCTGCAGGCTCTAGAGGAGTGTTATTCTCTGTGCTGTGTCACAATGCCATTCTGTGCACTGGGAGAGATTCTTCTTGCTCTGCAGAAAAGTGAGTTCCCTTGTTTGATACACTCCTGCAGCATCATTTCCCTCAGGATGGATAGCCCCTTGTAGCTCTGTGAAAGCCTTTTCTCTAGTAACACAAAGTTTTGGAGAGAACACCTGATTCTGGATCAGAAGGCTTGCATTTAGCCCCAGCAGTACCACTTTTCAGCCACACATACCTTGGCAAGTCATTTAATGCCTCTAACTCAATTTCCTCCTCCATGAGATACAGGTAAAAACTACTGCCTCACATCACCTTCCTCTTGGAGTGTGAGTAGAAAGTAACAAGACAATGTACATGAAAGCATTTTGTCAGCCACATAACAAATAATTATTTGTATCACTGTTGTTGTTATGCAACTGGTGTTGAAAATAAGAACTGCATCTTCACTTTTGAGCCTAAAGAGTTACAGAGAGGGTCAAGAGATCACTCCTAATCAGAGTTCTAGTTTTCTATTCTGAATTCAGAGTTATCCAAATCAAGTTATTGAAACAGATCAGGTAGCACATTTCCTAAAACTATGGGACCTTTCTTGAGGCGATTCTCAACCTCTTATTTGTAGTGCACTGCATTGGAGTGAATTACATGCACACACCAACATTCTCCCCACAGAAACTTAGATAGCTTCTAGGTGTTTTCACAATGAAAGTACACTTTATAATTGCTTTTCTTGAGAATGTCTTGAAAGATTTTTGCCAGCAGAATATTCTTTTGGTGACAAGTAATAGAAACCAACTCTGTTTACCTTAACTTCCAGATGAGGAATTTATTTTCCAGATGCAACAGGGTCCTGTAGCTCGCTTGAGTTGGCCAGAGTGGTCAGGAGGGGCTGTAGCTGAGATCCAGAACCCTCAGAACTTCACCTGTCTGTGTGGTGTGCTCACATGGCTCCTGGCTCTTTCTCATCAGATCAGCTTCCTTGGAATCTCTGGTCCCATGGCAGGCAGATGTGAGTGTATACAACTCTTGACTTGACATGTCTACACCCAGCACCCTAGACAGACCTAAGCTAGCTCTCTGTCTCAATTCTACATCCTCAGAAAAGGGGTTCTGATTGTATCCTCTAAACAGGAATTAGATGACAGTAATCTTACAAGCCTATAACTTCACTTACCTCCAGGAGAAAATAACTTTATTACCTAGAACTGAAGCCTAAAATATCCAAGACTGTTTTGACTGGCCAGTGTAGGTTACATGTCTCCCCTGGACCAATCAACTCTGAGAGGTGGAATAGTTTGAACAATATATAGGCATATAGTGTAGAAATGAGGGGCAGACAAAACAATGTATCTAGCCAATGTATACACGTACCCACCTCTTCCTACAGGTTTCTGCCATAGTACTTACCACCCTCACCCTTACTGACAAAATAAAATGAGGAAAGTCAGACCCCACATATCTGCCAGAAGGTGTATCAAAGGTACTTCTGTGTGAAGCACCTAAATTCTGAGTTTCTTTCCCTGTGTGATTAAAGTTCTTTCGTTGTATCAGATTCACAAAATTTGAAAAGCTTCAGCTGGTTCTTTCTTCTCCTCTCTCTTCTCTAAATCTCTGGAGGAAAAGATATTGCTAACTGTAAGGAAATGAGAAAAAGCCAAGTCTCTGCTGGAATCATGGACAGAGAAGAGCTGTATTTAAACAACTGCTGTTTTAGTTCCCACAGACATTCTCTTTGAGGGTATTTTCCATTAAAACAAACAAACGAACGAACAAAAACCTCAGAGAAAAAGTAAGGGCCTTAGGAAATCAATCTCAAATGGTAGGATTTCAGGCATCATCAACAGGCAGGGTGGTGATGATTTGGGTGAGCAAAAGGCAGAATCCTCCAGCAGAAGGCAGAACTAAAATCACAGCAGGATGGGGGAAACCAAAGGGATATTGTATCAGTACAGGAAGATGACAGACCATTTCACGGTAATTTTTTCTTTTGACTTACCTGGTGTCTCAGATGGTAAAGATCTGCCTACAGTGCAGAAGACCCCAGTTTGATCCCTGGGTTGGGAAGATCTCCTGGAGAAGGAAATGGCAACCCACTCCAGTATTCTTGCCTGGTGAATTCCATGGACAGAGAAGCCTGGCAAGCTACAATCCATACAGTCCATGGGGTCGCAGAGTTGGACACGACTGAGCAACTAACACTTTCACTTTTCTTTTGATTTTTATCTCTTAAGTTTTTAAATTGAGGTAACATTGGTTTATAACATTATATAAGTTTCATGTGGACAACTTTGTACAGTTGACCCTTGAACGATACAGGTTTGAACTGTGCAGGTCCACTTATATGTGAGTATTTTTCAGAAAATAGGTAATATGATACTACATGATCCATGGTGGGTTGGCACCCCTAAGCCTCATGTTATTCAAGGTTGAACTGGATGTAGACTTCTGCATACACCACAGTGTCAGTTCAGTTCAGTCGCTCAGTCGTGTCCGACTCTTTGCGACCCCATGAATTGCAGCACGCCAGGCCCCACTGTCCATCACCAACTCCTGGAGTTCACCCAAACTCATGTCCATCGAGTTGGTGATGCCATCCAGTCATCTCATCCTCTGTCGTCCCCTTCTCCTCCTGCCCCCAATCCCTCCCAGCATCAGAGTCTTTTCCAATGAGTCAACTCTTCACATGAGGTGGCCAAAGTATTGGAGTTTCAGCTTCAACATCAGTCCTTCCAATGAACTCACCAAGAAAAGTTTCATTTCCATCTGTTACCATACTGAGAGAGTCGATTTCTAGGTAGGTTGATAAGAAGTCTGGGGTACCCCAGGAGGAGATGCTGCTAAGTAACCTCAGTCCTGTTCGACCCCATAGATGGCAGCCCACCAGGTTTGCCCACCCCTGGGATTCTCCAGGCAAGAACGCTGGAGTGGGTTGCCATTTCCTTCTCCAATGCATGAAAGTGAAAAGTGAAAGTGAAGTCGCTCAGTCGTGTCCGACTCCTAGTGACCAGGCAAGAGTACTGGAGTGGGGTGCCATTGATAGGGGTGTGGAATTCTCAAGGAGGAGGAAAAGACAAACACCCTTTTTTCTCTACATTCCTTAGTCTTAATCACTTTTTTTTTTAAAACCCTGAACTGATTATTACACAACAAACAATTCAGTTTAAAGTCTGTACTAAGGATGCTTGAGGACAGCTTCTCCTTCTTGAAAACCTTTGGACTAATCCTGTTATCTTAGAATGTATATTGTGGGAGTGGGTCTGGTAAGACCCTTTACTGTAATAAGGTATATAACTCTCTTGCTAAAACTAACGAGGGGGGGCACTTTCCACACCCCTTCTGATGTCTATGGCAGAAGCTTTCTCTGTCCCTTTTTCACATCACCGAGGCTTCCCTGGTGGCTCAGAGGGTAAAGCGTCTGCCTGCAATGCAGGAGACCCAGGTCCGATTCCTGGGTCAGGAAGACCCCCTAGAGAAGGAAATGGCAATCCACTCCAGTACTATTGCCTGGAAAATCCCATGGACAGAGGAGCCTGGTAGGCTACAGTCCATGGGGTCGCAAAGAGTCGGACACGACTGAGCGACTTCACTTCACTTCACTTTTTAGATATTCAGGATCAAGGAAATCAATCAAGCTGATGTTCATTTTGCAGATGCAGTTAAGGGGTTCATAATGAGCTTTTACTTGAATCAATTTTTTTTTTAGTTTCTATTTACCATTGATTAAGAACCAGACATTTTACAACTCTGTTAAGTTAGAAGCTAAATTACAGAAAAAAAATGATCAAGTACAATGATTTTCTCTTCCATCTGGTAGGAAAAGATAACCCATAAATTTATAGCTTTTTTATCCTAAAAGATGTTCACCAGTTGTGTAACCAATTGAGCATTCTTATTCTCAGTCGTATTTTTTTTCCATTCATTCCCTGTAAAATCCCAAGTTTTCATATCATCTGTGGAATTTGCTCTGTCATTCTTGTAGTGCTCTCATTAAATGTATTCTTGTATTCTCACATGAATACGTAAAACATTGACAAGTGTTCACTGTTTGCATTAAAATAATGTTTTAATATGTCGACAATAATAACTTGGGTTTCCTTGTGGGCTCTAATTTCCTATTCCTTACTTCCTTTCCAAATCCCTTGCCAGCTTTTTCGAAAGGTAGATTCTGGGTCTCTTCCCAGAAATTTTGATTCAGTGAGATCTTGGGGATAAGTAGTTTTAAATGTTTTTCTTGTGATTCTAATATATTACTAAATTTAACTCAATACTTTGATTAATATTAACAGTAATAATACTAAAACTATTATTTATTGCATTAAATTATAGTAACATCGACTATTGCACATTTACTGATTATACAGTCCCTGTTCTATTTGCACTTCATTCTCATTCTGGCATTTAATTTTACCTAATCCCTATCCAATCCCTAGAGATAAAGAACTCCTTTGGAAAGCTACATTTGATCTTTTAGGCTACAAGGCTAGGGGTGTGTGTGTGTGTGTGTGTGTGTGTGTGTGTGCTCAGTCATGTCCAACTCTTTGCAACCCCGTGGACTGTAGCCCACCAGATTCCTCCATCCATAGAATTTTCCAGGCAAGAAATACTGGAGTGGGTGGCCATTTCCTACTCCAGGGAATCTTCCCCAACCAGAGATCAAACCCACGTCTCTTGTGTCTCCTGCACTGGCAGGCAGATTCTTTATTGGGAAGCCGAGAGGCTAGATACTAGGCTACAAAAAAAAAAAAAAAAAAAAGGGCCTTATAAAGTAAAAATAACAGTATCTGACCTTAATCAAGCCCTTTCTCTTTGCCAAGGTCAGTGCTAAAGAATTAACATTTGGGTGCCCATCTCTTTGTTGCTGACCAAAATTCAATATTTTTGCATGATCCATCAGTTAATTAATTCATCCAAACAGCATTTGTCAACCTTCAGCCATTTTCTAGTTAATGCCCTAGGGACCATTTCTGTCCTTTATTGAGCCCATCTTTGCATGAAATGTTCCCTTGGTATCTCTAATTTTCTTGAAGAGATCTCTAGTCTTTCCCATTCTGTTGTTTTCCTCTATTTCTTTGCATTGATCACTGAAGAAGGCTTTCTTATCTCTTCTTGCTATTCTTTGGAACTCTGCATTCAGATGCTTATATCTTTCCTTTTCTCCTTTGCTTTTCGCCTCTCTTCTTTTCACAGGTATTTGTAAGGCCTCCCCAGACAGCCCTTTTGCTTTTTTGCATTTCTTTTCCATGGGGATGGTCTTGATCCCTGTCTCCTGTACAGTGTCACGAACCTCGTTCCATAGTTCATCAGGCACTCTATCTATCAGATCTAGACCCTTAAATCTATTTCTCACTTCCACTATATAATCATAAGGGATTTGATTTAGGTCATACCTGAATGTTCTAGCAGTTTTCCCTACTTTCTTCAATTTAAGTCTGAATTTGGCAATAAGGAGTTCATGATCTGAGCCACAGTCAGCTCCTGGTCTTGTTTTTGTTGACTGTATAGAGCTTCTCCATCTTTGGCTGCAAAGAATATAATCAATCTGATTTCTATGTTGACCATCTGTTGATGTCCATGTGTAGAGTCTTCTCTTGTGTTGTTGGAAGAGGGTGTTTGCTATGACCAGTGCATTTTCTTGACAAAACTCTATTAGTCTTTGCCCTGCTTCATTCCGTATTCCAAGGCCAAACTTACCTGTTACTCCAGTTTCTTGACTTCCTACTTTTGCATTCCAGTCCCCTATAATGAAAAGGACATCTCTTTTGGGTGTTAGTTCTAAAAGATCTTGCAGGTCTTCATAAAACCGTTCAACTTCAGCTTCTTCAGCGTTACTGGTTGGGGCATAGACTTGGATAACTGTGATATTGAATGGTGTGTCTTGGAGACGAACAGAGATCATTCTGTCATTTTTGAGATTGCATCCAAGTACTGCATTTTGGACTCTTTTGTTGACCATGATAGCTACTTCATTTCTTCTGAGGGATTCCTGCCCGCAGTAGTAGATGTAATGGTCATCTGAGTTAAATTCACCCATTCCAGTCCATTTTAGTTCGCTGATTCCTAGAATGTCGACGTTCACCCTTGCCATCTCTTGTTTGACCACTTCTAATTTGCCTTGATTCATGGACCTGACATTCCAGGTTCCTATGCAATATTGCTCTTTACAGCATCGAATCTTGCTTCTATCACCAGTCACACCCACAACTGGGTATTGTTTTTGCTTTGGCTCCATCCCTTCATTCTTTCTGGAGTTATTTCTCCACAGATCTCAAGTAGCATATTGGGCACCTAATGACCTGGGGAGTTCCTCTTTTGGTATCTTATCATTTTGCCTTTTCTTACTGTTCATGGTGTTCTCAAGGCAAGAATACTGAAGTGGCTTGCCATTCCCTTCTCCAGTGGACCAAATGGGCTCGATAAAGGACAGAAATTGTCTGGACCTAACAGAAGCAGAAGATATTAAGAAGAGGTGGCAAGAATACATGGAAAAACTGTACAAAAAAGATCTTCATGACCCAGATAATCATGATGATGTGATCACTAATCTAGAGCCAGACATCTTGGAATGTGAAGTCAAGTGGGCCTTAAAAAGCATCACTATGAACAAAGCTAGTGGAGGTGATGGAATTCCAGTTGAGCTATTTCAAATCCTAAAAGATGATGCTGTGAAAGTGCTGCACTCAATATGCCAGCAAGTTTGGAAAACTCAGCAGTGGCCACAGGACTGGAAAAGGTCAGTTTTCATTCCAGTTCCAAAGAAAGGCAATGCAAAAGAATGCTCAAACTACTGCACAATTGCACTCATCTCACATGCTAGTAAAGTAATGCTCAAAATTCTCCAGGCCAGGCTTCAGCAATACGTGAACCGTGAACTCCCTGATGTTCAAGCTGGTTTTAGAAAAGGCAGAGGAACCAGAGATCAAATTGCCAACATCTGCTGGATCATGGAAAAAGCAAGAGAGTTCCAGAAAAACATCTATTTCTGCTTTATTGACTATGCCAAAGCCTTTGACTGTGTGGATCACAATAAACTGTGGAAAATTCTTCCAGAGATGGGAATACCAGACCACCTGACCTGCCTCTTGAGAAATCTGTATGCAGGTCAGGAAGCAACAGTTAGAACTGGACATGGAACAACAGACAGGTTCCAAATAGGAAAAGGAGTACGTCAAGGCTGTATATTGTTACCCTGCTTATTTAACTTCTATGCAGAGCACATCATGAGAAACGCTGGACTGGAAGAAACACAGCTGGAATCAGGATTGCTGGAGAAATCTCAATAACCTCAGATATGCAGATGACACCACCCTTATGGCAGAAAGTGAAGAGGAAATAAAAAGCCTCTTGATGAAAGTGAAAGAGGAGAGTGAAAAAGTTGGCTTAAAGCTCAACATTCAGAAAATGAAGATCATGGCATCTGGTCCCATCACTTCATGGGAAATAGATGGGGAAACAGTGGAAACAGTGTCAGACTTTATTTTTTGGGGCTCCAAAATCACTGCAGATGGTGACTGCAGCCATGAAATTAAAAGATTCTTACTCCTTGGAAGAAAAGTTATGACCAACCTAGATAGTATATTCAAAAGCAGAGATATTACTTTGCTGACTAAGGTCCGCCTAGTCAAGGCTATGGTTTTTCCTGTGGTCATGTATGGATGTGAG
>NW_024070189.1:54814683-54896868 GCF_014754425.2 Oryx dammah | reverse complement strand
TCAGATATGCAGATGACACCACCCTTATGGCAGAAAGTGAAGAGGAAATAAAAAGCCTCTTGATGAAAGTGAAAGAGGAGAGTGAAAAAGTTGGCTTAAAGCTCAACATTCAGAAAATGAAGATCATGGCATCTGGTCCCATCACTTCATGGGAAATAGATGGGGAAACAGTGGAAACAGTGTCAGACTTTATTTTTTGGGGCTCCAAAATCACTGCAGATGGTGACTGCAGCCATGAAATTAAAAGATTCTTACTCCTTGGAAGAAAAGTTATGACCAACCTAGATAGTATATTCAAAAGCAGAGATATTACTTTGCTGACTAAGGTCCGCCTAGTCAAGGCTATGGTTTTTCCTGTGGTCATGTATGGATGTGAGAGTTGGACTGTGAAGAAGGCTGAGCGCCAAAGAATTGATGCTTTTGAACTGTGGTGTTGGAGAAGACTCTTGAGAGTCCCTTGGACTGCAAGGAGATCCAACCAGTCCATTCTGAAGGAGATCAACCCTGGGATTTCTTTGGAAGGAATGATGCTAAAGCTGAAACTCCAGTACTTTGGCCACCTCATGAGAAGAGTTGACTCATTGGAAAAGATTCTGATGCTGGGAGAGATTGGGGGCAGGAGGATGCTGGGAGAGATTGGGGGCAGGAGGAGAAGGGACTGAGGATGAGATGGCTGGATGGCATCACAGACTCGATGGACGTGAGTCTGAGTGAACTCCGGGAGATGGTGATGGACAGGGAGGCCTGGCGTGCTGCGATTCATGGGGTCACAAAGAGTCGGACATGACTGAGCGACTGAACTGAACTGAACTGAACTGCCCTAGGGACATCAAGGAAAAAGTATATTACATTTAAGACACTTATCTGGCTTACAAGGTCAGGGAATTACCTTTTATCTAAAAATCAGCCCTTGGCCAATTGGGGTATTTTTGGCTATACTCCCAACACCTGCCTAGGATTGTGAGCTCCTAAATTTATGATCTTGGATGATAATGAATGTAGAGGGATCTGTAGAGAACTGACTACTTCTAAATCTCCTGGGTACTTGTTAAGAGGAAATTATTTTATGTAATATTATCTCTACAGTCCACCCCCTAACCCCTGCCACCTTTTTCTCTCAAATAGAGTCTGGTGGAAAGTTCAAATTAAATATTTGGTGGCTCAGATGGTAAAGTATCTGCCTGCAATGAGGGAGACCTGGGTTCAATTCCTGGGTCGGGAAGGTCCCCTGGAGAAGGAAATGGCAATTCAATCCAGCACTCTTGCCTGGAAAATTCCATGGACGGAGGAGCCTGATAGGCTACAGTCCATGGGGTCGCATAGAGTCGGACAGGACTGAGCGACTTCACTTTCACTTTCAATAAAGTTAGATGGTACATAGGACTGAAAATCCCAAGAGTTCATGAATAAAATTCAGGAGATCTTTGAATTTGGATAGGAAAAAGTATATCTTTATTTTCATTAACCTCTAACTAAAATTAATCTTTAATTATGCATGTTGATAACGTCGACTAAAAAAGATATACAACTTGAGAGTTGTGAGTTAAGTTTTATTTGGGGCAAAATGAGGACTGCAGCCCAAGAGGCAGCATCACAGATAGCTCTGAGAGACTGCTCCAAAGCAGCAGTGGACGAAAGTCAATATATAAGGTTTTGGTGAGGGGGGAGTTCAATACCATGAAGCACTCATTTTACAAAAGGGTTTTTGTTAGTCATGAGGATCTGATGTCACCATGAAGGGATTTAGTGCTTTTCTAGATATGGGGAGATGTAAGGATTGAGATCATAAAATCTGTTCCTGAAAATATCCAACTATCTAAAGACCTGTCCCACCAGATTCCCTGGAGCACGAGTGCCTCACTCCACCCTGAACTCCCTCAGGGGTTGTTGAAGGTCAATAGTTATAGCAGCATGGGGTTCAATCTCCAAAGAGGCAGATGGCAAATGCCTTTGTTGTTCAGGGGATCTTCCTAATCCAGGGACTGAACCAGCGTATCTTATATCTCCTACATTGGCAGGTAGATTCTCTACCACTAGCACTACCTGGGAAGCTCCAAGATACATCACAGCCAAAAATAAATAAATAAATAAGTTTAAAAAATTATTTTGAGAATCCAAGGCTGTACTCCCTCCCACAGCACACATTAAGAATCTTTAACTATCCCTTTCTTTGTGTTCAGTTCCATGATACTGTACATGCTATGTAATATAGAGAAATATCAGATACCTGACATGCACAGGTATCTATCTGGGATAGATATTTATCCCAAAGCTATCATCATTATCTAACTTCATAAATGTCACTGAGTACAGCAGGTAGGAATCTCCATACACAAAGTTCAGTGTGCAAGCAGTTTAACTACTTTTTCACAAGAGGCTGTGATGGAAACCAGCCTCAGTCAATTCAGTGTGCACCTCTCCTTTTGGGGTTGGCTATCTGTTTTCCCAGTGGAGGGGTAGTGTAGCTCCCACAGGGCTTTGTGTGACAGGTTTACCTGCTGGTGTTCTACTCTGCTTTGATACCCTCAGCCTCACTTGATCTCAGTACCTCAGGTGCCAGAGGGCTGCTGGGTGGTGCTTGCTCCTGGTCTCAGTTCAGTCACTCAGTTGTGTCCAACTCTGTGACCCCATGGACTGAAGCATGCCAGGCCTTCCTGTCCATCACCAACTCCCGGAGTTTACTCAAACTCATGTCCATTGAGTCGGTAATGCCATCCAACCGTCTCATCCTCTGTCATCCCCTTCTCTTCCTGCCTTCAGTCTTTCCCACCATCAGGGTCTTTTCAAATGAGTCAGTTCTTCACATCAGGTGGCCAAAGTATTGCACTTTCAGCTTCAGCAGCAGTCCTTCCAACGAACAGTCAGTGACTGATCGATCTCCTTTAGGATGGACTGGTTTGGATCTCCTTGCAGTCCAAGGGACTCTCAAGAGTCTTCTCCAACACCACAGTTCAAAAGCATCAATTCTTCAGTGCTCAACTTTCTTTATAGCCCAACTCTCACATCCATACATAACTACTGGATAAACCATAGTCTTGACTAGATGGACCTTTGTGGGCAAAGTAATGTCTCTGCTTTTTAATATGCTGTCTAGGTTGATCATAACTTTTCTTCCAAGGAGTATGCGTCTTTTTATTTCATAGCTGCAGTCACCATCTGCACTGATTTTGGAGCCCCCAAAAAGAAACCCTATCACTATTTCCACTGTGTCCCCATCTATTTGCCATGAAGTGATGGGACCGGATGCCATAATCTTAGTTTTCTGAATGTTGAGCTTTAGGCCAACTTTTTAACTCTCAACTTCGACTTTCATCAAGAGGCTTTTAGTTCTTCACTTTCTGCCATAAGGGTGGTGTCATCTGCATATCTGAGGTTATTGATATTTCTCCCAGCAATCTTGATTCCGCTTGTGCTTCATCCAGCCCAGCATTTCTCATGATGTACTCTGCATAGAAGTTAAATAAGCAGGGTGACAATATACAGCCTTGATGTACTCCTTTTCCTATTTGGAATCAGTCTGTTGTTCCATGTCCAGTTCTAACTGTTGCCTCCTGACCTGCATATAGGTTTCTCAAGAGGTAGATCAGGTGGCCTGCTATCCCCATCTCTTTAAGAAATTTCCACAGTTTATTGTGATCCACACAGTCAAAGGCTTTGGCATAGTCAATAAAGCAGAAATAGATGTTTTTCTGGAACTCTCTTGCTTTTTCGGTGATCCAGTGGATGTTGGCAATTTGATCTCTGATTCCTCTGCCTTTTCTAAAACCAGCTTGAACTTCTGGAATTTCATGGTTCACGTTCTGTTGAAGCCTGGCTTGAAGAATTGTGAGCATTGCTTTGCTAGAGTGTGAGATGAGAGCAGTTGTGCGGTAGTTTGAGCATTCTTTGGCCTTGCCCTTCTTGCTCCTGGTCTAGGGTTGCTTTAATGCTGTCTCTGTCTGATTACTGAGCCTAGACTTGTGTGTGGGGACTGTCCTGCTCTTCTTAAGCCGTGCCTAGAAACTCTGCCATTTTTGTCCTGGGTCCCTCTTCCCACAAGCACCACAGAGCTATTTATTCTCAGGAGTCTCATCCTTTCCCAAAGCTAAACCAGAAGCAGGGCACAGCTCCTGTCTTCTCTCAGATCTCCCTAAATCACTGGATTTTTGTCAGTCACTCCTAGAACTTCATCCACCTGAGCATAGGTCAGCAGCACGGAAGTGAAAGAAAGATTAAAGGGCCGTTTTTTTTCCAGAAACACCCTTAAGTGTAAGCTTCCTTATTCACTCTTTCCTCACCTACTCTTAATTAGAGAAACTTTCTAGTCTGGAAGGCTAGGAAGCTTTGCTCGTACCTTCTCTGTGTCCAGTTTCCTTCATCCTACAATCTGAAATGCAAAAGCAGTTTTAAAAACTCAAAAACCTTTGCTCTGTCTCCTCCCCCCTGAGGCAGTCTCTCAGCTTTGTGGTCTAATTTAGGGAAGAGTCAAGGGGTTCACAGGAAATACCAGTGAAAACACAGCAGGAGGCTCCAAATGTTTTCCCACCACAAAAACATACAAATCACCTCTTAAAAGCATGAACTCCAGCTGACAAAATTAACCTATGCCTTCTCACCGTCAATGCGAAATTCTGTTAGTGAGTAGAAACTAACAACGATGTGATGAGACACGGGTGCTGGCTGCTTGGAGAGGCTCACTCATTAACTGAAAGACTTACTTCTGTGCAATGTGCTGTCAAGTTATAGGAAGAGTCAAAGTGGGTACTCTGTAAGATTAACCTTGCGCCCCATCATATGGTACAAGATGCTCGCTAAGCCCCAGCTTGCAGAAGTTCGCCTCCTCTAACTCTGGGTAAAATCCATCTTAGCTCAAGGAAAATTATACAGAGATGGAGCAGTGAGTAGGAAGATTTCCCTGCCAAGGAGAGTCTAGGCTCTGCAGGGATGAGGTCTGAAGGAGGGGAAAGGAGTGGGTCTTCTGCACAAAAAGACAACAAACCTCCTTTGTCGGAGGCAGGAAAGCAGAGTCCCCGTGGTGCTGACTGGCTGCTTCTACCTGGGCTGTGGGCTGGTCCACACGGGGCTGGCTGCAGGGGGCAGAGTCTGTCTAAGGACCAGCATCCGGCTGCCCTGCAGACCTGAGGGGCCTCCCCATCAGGTCTGCATTTCCCTTGGTTAAGTGGCCAGGTCAAGATGTCACCACTTACCACATTACTATCTGGTAACTTTTCACCCATGTGGGTGAGCTTTTGGAGGACAGAAACCATGTGTTACTCATCCATGGCCCTTCACCCTGCACAGGGACTAGCCCACAGCACACACCTCACAGTACTCTCTTCCCAAGGTTTGCTGAGCCCTCCCACTGTGTGAGGTTCTGGGCTTACACTTGAAATGCACTATGCTATTTCATCCTCACGAAGAGCCTCTGAGGTACAGACAGCACCTCAGAGAAAAGAAGCTTGTCACCTCGGGTCACACACCTGGTAAAGGACAGGGCCAAGATTTGAATCGGAGTGGCTGACTTCCAAGGCCTGGCTCTAAAATACCCAGAACACTGAAGAGAAATCCTGAGAAGCCTTCCATGATTTCTCTGTGCATCTGGAGATGCTGTAAACTCAGAACCCTCGGGGACCTTCCCGGGACAGACCCCTCCCCCATGTCCTCTGCTTTAGTTCCTCTCTGAAGTACCTAGGTAACAGAATCTGATACATATTTCCTGAGTTGTAAGCTGCAAGTACTGTTGGTGGGAGTACGGTGCATACCACGGCAACTTTTTGGGGAGGAATTTGGCTTAATTTGATTAACTTAGTTTTGCACAAATCACAAACCCAGTGACTCAGAAAAGCTGTTCTAGTGTATATGTGCCAGTGGGTTTCTCTCTCAAAAGGACTTATTTTGGGTTTTCCTAGAAATATTGTCTGCAATGGCAGAAAGTTGGAGGTACCCATTACCAGGAGGAGGAAGGAAAAGGTGATCGCTCCACACCATAGGTTGTTATATAGCAGTCAGGGGAAGATGGGGCTTTCCTGGAGGCTCAGCGGTAAAGAATCCAGCTGCAGTTCAGGAGCTGCAGGAGACGGAGGTTTGATCCCTGGTGGGGAAGATTCCCTGGAGGAGGGCATGGCAACCCCCTCTAGTATTCTTGCCTGGAGAATCCCATGGACAGAGGAGAAGGGTAGGCTACAGTCCATAGGGTTGCAAAGAGTCAGACACAACTGAAGCAACTTAGCATGCATGGACACAGAGAAAGGTGGAGAAGAGATATATCTAGCAAGCAAAGTGAGAAAAGGAAAAAATAGTAAGAGCTATAATCAAGTACTATTTGCCTAAAATGCATGCACACCAAACAATATAGTCAAGTAAAACTATGACACATATTAAGATGGGTGCTCAAAGAAGATTCCTGCTCCTATGGATGTTAAACAAAAGGGCAAACAAAAGAATACTGGATAATTTTGACCAGTGAAATAAAGGGAAAGTCAACAAACTAACTCAAATCCCCGAGAAGGAAGAATAACAAGAGGGATCTACTCTGCATGAGGCGGGCCAGGGAAGGCTCTGAGGCAGTGATAATTCATTTCTGCTGCTATGTGACCTAGGAATGACATTTGGGAGAGCAGCCACATAGAAGAAAAGCTATAGGCAAAGCCCTGAGGTGGGAAGGAGCTGAATGTTCCAGTAACTGAAAGAAGCCAAGAAGACCAAACCCCTTGTCTTGAGAGCTTCAGTGTTGGGCATAGTGCACGTGAAGGATGGGGAAAAAAATCATAATAACCAGAGCACAGGTTAGGAGGCTTGGATGGTTTCTGAGCACTGACAGGCAGCAGACTATTCCTTTAGCAGCATTGCCTTAATGCCAGGTAATTAGCTCAAGCTGTAAAATCCATTCTCTTTAGTTCTCACAGTCGTTATGAGCAGAAAGGAAAACACTTTCCATGTAAACCTCTTTTTGGTTTTGCAATAGCCAGAGTGCATTTGGAAGAAAAGTTCTACAATTTTAATGTGAAGCTCCACGTGGAATTTATACAGTAAACTGCTCCTGGGGTACAGCTTTATGTGCTTCACAGATCAGTAGTCTGAACAGATGGAGGCTGAGTGGGCAAATGGTGAGAGATCAAACCTAGGGATTTGATACGTCTTGTCTTATTTATAGGCTTCCCTGATAGCTCAGTTGGTAAAGAATCTGCCTGCAATGCAGGAGCCCCTGGTTCGATTCCTGGTCAGGAAGATCCACTGGAGAAGGGACAGGCTACCTACTCCAGTATTCCTGGACTTCCCTTTTGGCTCAGCTGGTAAAGAATCCACCTGCAATGCAGGAGACCTGGATTCAATCCCTGGGTTGGGAAGATCCCCTGGAGAAGGGAAAGACTACCCACTCCAGTATTCTGACCTAGAGAATTCCATGGACTCTATAGTTCATGGGGTCGAAAAGAGTCAGACACGACAGAGCGACTTTCACTCACTCAGTCTGGTGTCTGCTGCCCAATAGGCACCTGACTGTAACTGTGGGACAGATAAATGAATATGACATTTCCCTTAAAAACAGAGTTTTGAATGAAATGGGCCTGGTTATACCTCTGCTGTCTCTCCTTAACACAAATACACACACACACACGCACACACACACACACACACACACACACAAGCCAAAGCCACAGAGAAAAGTCAAATCTGGAAGCAAGCAGAGGAAATATACTGAAAGATTGAGGGTGATTATATATATTATATGGAGGGTCTATGGGTAAATTTAAACTATTTTTCTAATTTTCCATATTTTCTAATATATATTTCTCTCATTTCTAATCCTCTTTTTTCATGTCATTTTCTCTAATAAAACTTTTTTAAAATTGGAAGAAGTCATTCTTGAAGGGAAGAAAGAACGCTGTTTAAAAAATGCCCTGACACCTCCGTTTAGAGAATGAATCACATTCATTCACTTTTGATGGCATACAAATATCCCCACACTCCTCAAAAGATCTTCTGCGTTGTATCCTCAGGTCAGCTTCCTAAAAGGTGTTATTACACATTTGCATGGTATAAAGTGGTACAAAATTAACCAGGTTTTGCTGTGTTCCAAATCCATGCTCACACTACATAATGCACTTTTGGAAAGCAAGTAAAGGGGCCTATTTTTAACAGAGAAGCATGAATAGTAACATTGGTCATTCATAAATGGTTGTTGCTAAGTGGAAAATGATTCTAACATATTTTATTATTCAAAAGTAATCAGGACTAAATAGCTGGTGAGATGAAGCTTCAGCTGTTCAAATGAGGGCCATCCCAACTTACTGCCTTGGACTCTACTCTGTGACTGCAAAAAAGGCTTTTGGTGGACCTGATGTGTTTGCAGATGCATTTCCCTTGCCACCATCCACCTGCTTCTGAATGAGTCCTGAACTCGGTGAGTTAAACCTGGTGAAGTTTTCTGCTTATCCTCTGCTGCTAGGGAGAAGGTGTTCTTAGAGACCTCATTCCTTGGAGCCTGAAGTTTCCTTCTCCTTCATGCCTCCCCTCTCTCCCTTCCTTATCCCTTCCCTTTGAACATTCACAGCTCTTCAATGACTTGAAATAGATTATACCAAGGTGGCTATATGCTTTCAATTAAAATATTTTCTTGGATCTTTGCAATGATTCATTTGTATTCACTGTCTCTTACAGCATCACAAATTATATTGAAACAGAGTGACTTGAAACAAATACTTATTACCTCACAGTGTCTTTGGCCTTGGGTCAGGAATTTACGGGTGGCTTGCTTGAGAGGTTCCAGCTCAGGGTCTTTCATGAGATCATGATGCTTGCAGGAGCTGCAGTCAGCTGAAGGCTTAACTTTGACTGGAGGATCCATATGCCTCATGGCTCACTCTCGAGGCTGTTGGATAAAAGCCTCAGTTCCTTACTGACAGGAGAGTTCAGTTCTTCATCACAGAGGCCTCTCCATAGGGCTGCTTGAGGGTCCCCAAGAGAACATAGGGTAGAAGCTACAATGTCTTTTAGTACCTAGCCTCAGAAGTCATATAGCATCATTTCTGCAATATCTTAGTGGTCACACAATTCAGCCCTTTTCAACATGGGAGGGGCTACCAAGGAGTTGTAGAATCATGGAGAATATCTTGGAGGCCAACAACCACACCAGGGGAGAGGACGTTCTTAGAATCTGACTTAATGATATGGAAGTATGGAGAAACCCAACTGTCCTACCTGAAATGAAAATGAGATAGCACACTCATTTCTATATAATGGTATAATTCACTCACTCTTATTTACTTGCAGATTTTGAAAATCATCAAAGTGATTCTCAAGATTATCAGGATTATTATGGCTAATAGTGTTTTTATTTATAATGCCATCTATTGTATTTTTACCATGTTTCAGACTATGAGCTAGGACTTTACCTACATTTAATCTTCACAATAATCCTATGAAGTTGGTATTATTAGCCCTACTTTACAGATAAAGAAATAAACCTAGAAAGAGTCTGCAGCTTACAAATGATCTTAGAGATCATGGACTGTAAACATTTCACAGAAGGAAGCTGCAGCCTGGAGAGTTTAATAGACTCTTCTGAAGTCCACAGTGAACCACAGTGGCTGTGTTGGGACCAAAGCCCCAGACTCCAGAGTCTGGATGAAGCTCTCTTTAAAGTACATAGAGAAGCTTTCTTGTGATCTCTTCTAAACAACGGGTCAGAACTCCCACAAGACATTTAGCCTCTGAGAGACTGTTAAAATAGGCATAACCATCAAACTTATCTCACAAAGGGTTGTAAGGATTACATAAGCAAAGGATGTGAAGTACCAAATGCAATGCTTGACACATGCAAGGACTGATCCTATGGTAGCTGCTACTATTGTTGTTGCTTGTCTTAGTCTATTTTCAGTTCAGTTCAGTCACTCAGGCATGTCTGACTTTTTGGGACCCCATGGATGGTAGCACACCAGGCCTCCCTGTCCATCACCAACTCCCAGAGTTTACTCAAATTCATGTCCATCAAGTTGGTAATGCCATCCAACCATCTCATCCTCTGTTCCCTCTTCTCCTCCCACCTTCAAAATTCCCCAGCATCAGGATCTTGTCAAATGAGTCAGTTCTTTGCATCAGGTGGCCAAAGTATTGCAGTTTCAGCTTCAGCAGCAGTCCTTCCAATGAATATTCAGGACTGATTTCCTTTAGGATGGACTGGTTGGATCTCCTGGTAATCCAAGGAACTCTCAAAAGTCTTCTCCAGCACCACAGTTCAAAAGAATCAGTTTTTCAGTGCTCAGCAGCTTTCTTTGTAGTCCAACTCTCACATCCATACATGACCAGTGGAAAAACCATAGCTTTGATTAGATGGACCTTTGTTGGCAAAGTAACGTCTCTGTTTTTTAATGCTGTCTAATTTGGTCACTTTCCTTCTGAGGAGTAAGCATCTTTTAATTTCATGGCTGCAATCACCATCTGCACTGATTTTGGAGCCCCCCAAAATAAAGTCTCTCACTGTTTCCATTGCTTCCCCATCTATTTGCCATGAAGTGATGCCAGATGCTATGATCTTAGTTTTCTGAATGTTGAGTTTCAAGCCAACATTTTAACTCTCCTCTTTCACTTTCATCAAGAGGCTCTTTAGTTCTTTTTCACTTTCTGCCATAAGGGTGGTGTTATCTGCATATCTGAGGTTATCGATATTTCTCCTGGCAATCTTGATTCAAGCTTGTGCTTCATCCAGCCTGACATTTCTCATGTACTCTGCATATAAGTTAAATAAGCAGGGTGACAATATACAGCCTTGACATACTCCTTTTCCTATTTGGAATCAGTCTGTTGTTCCCTGTCCGGTTCTAACTGTTGCTTCTTGACCTGCATACAAATTTCTCAGGAGGCAAGTCAGGTGGTCTGGTATTCGCATCTCTTTAAGAATTTTCCAGTTTGTTATAATCCACACAGTCAAAGGCTTTGGCATAGTCAATAAAGCAGAAGTATTCTATTTGGGCTGCTATAACAAAACACCACAGACTGGGTGGCTTATAAACAACATTTATTTCTCACAGTCCTGAAGGCTAGAAGTCTGAGATCAGGGTGCCAGCATGGTTGGGTTTAGGCCCTCTTCTGGTTGTAGACTTCTTACTGTGTCCTCATATGGTGGAAGGGGCTAGTTAGCTCTTTTATGAGGTCACTGATTCCTTTCATGAGGGCTCTACCCTCATGCCCTAAGCAACTCCCAAAGGCCCCATATCCTAATAACATTGCAATGGGCATTAGGATTTCAGCATGTGAATTCTGAGGGAAAACAAACATTCAGACCATGGTAATATAATTAGTTTATGAACAGGAAAACTAAACCAAACTGTCACTGAGCACCTGGATGGTAGGAATCATGCCTTAAATTTAGTATTGTGCTGAACTCC
The DNA here is from genome assembly GCF_014754425.2 of Oryx dammah. Lineage (NCBI taxonomy): Eukaryota > Metazoa > Chordata > Mammalia > Artiodactyla > Bovidae > Oryx > Oryx dammah. Next base: position 54,885,505 of record NW_024070189.1, on the reverse strand, counting down.
CTATCACTTCCCTAATCAAATCAGTTCAGCGAGGGACTTCCCTGGTGGTCCACTGGCTAAGACCCCACACTCCCAATGCACGGGGCCTGGGTTCGATTCCTGGTAAGGGAACTAGGTCCCACGTGCTGCAATGAAGATTGAAGATCCCATATACCACATAGGATGTGGCACAGACAAGTAAATAATAATTTACAAAAATCCAGTGAACTGGACTCATGGACTCTTCTTTAGTCCAGTTTCAGTGTTTTAACCAAAGTGGGTGTGTGCCCCTGGTTGTATTTAAGATGATTCTAGAAGGCATACATTTTATATTTTAATAGTTATATACTTCCCTTGTGGCTCAGCTGGTAAAGAATCTGCCTGCAAAGCAGGAGTTCGATCCCTGGGTTGGGAAGATCCCATGGAGAAGGGAAAGGATATCCACTCCAGTATTCTGGCCTGGAGAAATTCATGGACTGTATAATCCATGGGGTTGCAAAGAGTCAGACATGACTAAGCAACTTTAACTTCATTCACTTATTTTCGTAAGTATTAGAAATATATAGCTAAGATAAAATCACTGATTTAATGGACACTATTGCTTGGATGAAGCTACAATAGGTTGATTTTAAAAAGAATATTAAGTGAATAATAGCCATGGCAGCATGTAGTCAATTATAAGGAGAATTGTGAAGATGGGATACAAATCAGTTTGGGGAGGGGGCTCTAATTTAACAGACTGTGAAGATTACAGTGGCTTGACAGGAATAGCTTTGCTTATTATTGTTAGTTATTATTAGCCTCTTTATTTTATCAGTGTCTTCTCCTCTGAGACAGATCTTCTCCTCTGAGATAGATCTTCTCCTTTACACACACCACTCCATGCCGCTCTTCTTGTTCTAACTCTGGCTTAGCAATCCTTTTCCACTCTCTGCTGGAGTAATTCCTCCTGATTCAAGCATGGGTTATGCATGGTCTCATCCGAGATAAAGGAACCTCCGTTACCTTTCCTCCAGCCTCGGAAAGCATCCTCATTACACCTCTATTCCTGTACTTGGTACTTTGTGGGGATTAAGGTTTGTGTGCCTCTCTCCCCTTCTTTTCAAGGGCTCCTCAGGGGCAGGAACCATGCCTTATTCATCTTTGCATCCTCAGCACTGACCACAGTGGTTGGCATAAGGAAGGCATTCAATTGTTTAAGCAATCAGCTCTTACTACAGGCTGCAGAATCAAACCAATCTTTCTTCTTATTGACCCATAACTGGCTACCTGTCTGATGCACAGGGGCAGTCATGAAGGACTTTGTAGCTATTGTAGCTATTCTGTTTTACTGAAGAAAGCCATGACTATTAACTATTTCTTAGACTGTCAAATATGAGAAAGGAAAAAAGGACCATACTGAAGAAAGAGTAGCATGTCTTTAGGCTCTAGAATGTGGGGAAACTTCTTTTTGTTGGAACTGGTAACCTGGTTTGAACTTGTAATTTTAATTGGGACAAAACCCTGGAAAAAAATATCTTCTGTATGCAAATGACTCCATCTGTGATCCTGTTAAACATTCGTTAGTTCAGCAGAGCCTTTGCCAAACTGCCACATTATCTCTTCTTCATGACAATTAACATTTGATCCAGCAACTGAGGAATGGGGACATAAACATAGACCATGGACTCATTTTAAATAAACTGAATATTAAATAAATCACAAACCCACAAGTTCATTAAGGTCCTGAAGAACTTGCCAGGAACTGCTATTCCCTTCAGTGTGATGAATCACTAGACTATGAGCTTCCCATCAGGACAGGGGGAGAAAAGTGCAGAGAAATTGAAGAGATGTGAGTTCTAGCTCTAATTTTGCTTTTGGGTCCAGCTTTGGGCTAGGCAGCAAATTTACTTAGATTTTACTATCTGCTTCTGTAAATTAGTTTTGACTAGGCTCTCCAAAAGTCTTTCTAAGTCTAATAAACTGCCTTTAATCTATTCATCCACTTAGTTATTGAGTGTCTACTGTGTGCTAGGCACTGTTTTGGGTCTTTGTGGACTTTTGAAGTAGCTCAGTGGTAAAGAATCCACTGCAATGCATGAGATGAGGGTAGCCTCGGGCTCAGTCCCCAGGTCGGGAAGATCTCCGGGAAAAGGAAATGGCAACCAACCCACTTCAGTATTCTTGCCTGGGAAATCCTGTGGACAGTCCATGGGATCTCAAAAGAGTAGTGACTAAACATAAACAACAACAGGTACTAGTTAACAAGATTCTTTGTTCCATTGAAACTTTTAGTCTGGCAATGGAGGTAAGCATTATACAACTGATTATGTATATAAGAATTCAAATGTGCTTATATTAAGTGTGATGAGGAAGGGCTGGGTAGTGTGAGTACATATACTTGGATCAGAGAAGGCTTCCCTGAGGAGGTGATATTTGATAACTGATATCTAAAGGACAAGTAGAGGAGGGAGACTGGTCCAAGTACAGGAGAGAAGCCAAATGCTGGAGGAACTAAAAGTAACCAACCAGAGGCCGGTTGTGGTCAGTCTACGTAGAGCATCACAGGCCTTGGAAATGTTAGCCTCCTTCAGTGGTAAAGGGAAGTCATCCAGGAGGGCCACCTAAATAGAGGTAAAAGAGTCACAGTAATTCTGATTAAGGGAATTTTCTTTTCTTTGTCCTTACCCCCAAATTATAACAGGCCCTAGTTGGCAAGGTCTTAACTTGGATTCTTCTGGATTAACAATTACAAAAGCAATACTTCTACCTGAGGCTTCTCTAGGGTTCTTGACTACATGAGCTCCACATGGGCTCATGAACCTCTCACACTTACAAAAGCTTTTTAGCACATTATTGTGATATTTCAGAAAAGAACATACTACAGGAAACTTTTGCAAACCCTCACTAATGGGGTTGCCACTCCAGTGCTCTCAGGCAATATCATTTTTTATGAGAACAGCAGCAGACAATGTTTTGAAGGAAGTCAGCACCTAGCCTGTTATTCGGACTCCATAAAGCCCACCTTCCCCATTTCTCCTTTTTTTTTGAAAAGGATCTAATAGCTTCCATTTAAAAGCAGAGGTGAATTTAAATCATGTGTCCCTTTGCAGAAGCAAAGCATTCTAGATTTAACTCCTATTGTAGACCAAAGGCTGTGTACTCTATTTTAAGACTCAAAAATCAGTCAGTAGATGGGGAAGAAACTGTGGATGTTTGCAGAGATGGGAGGTTGGGTTGGGTGGAAAATCTTTTCAAGTGTGCTTATGTACACTTTGACCATGTGTCACGCTAACCATGAAGGATGTAGGAGCCACTTAGAACATGGCTATGGCTATGATTCCCTAACAATATTCCAGGAATTTTTTTTTAATTCTACCTTTATTATTTTTTTTTTTTTTTGCTTTTTAAAACTTTATTTCAACATTACTATGCTTACAGAAATATACTCATATGGGTTAATAGAATGCAATTTAACTTATCCTACACAATTGGGACCAAAAACCTGGTACATGGTTTGCTTCAAAAAAACAAAAACAATAAAAAGGATTTGCAATCTGGTTTTTCATCTATTAAAAATGTATATAAAAGATTCTTCTACCTTTAACAAAAATATTATGTTATTGTTTTCTGTGTTAAGAAAAACGCAATCCTTTCACAGTATATTGAACAATGCTGTGCCAAAGCAATTTTGGGACCAGAACTTCTCTCTAGGAGAGATTCAGGATTAACAGTCAACAAGATCCGTTACTACACTGTTACTTTAACAGCTGATTTATAACCAACCAAACAGCTCACATAAAAGAAAACAGGAGAAAAATAGGTAATATGAAGTCTAGGCCCTTTATTTCAGAGAAGAGCTATGGAGCTACAGAATTGGATTACTAACTGATCCTGGAGCAAAAAGTCCAGTGTGTCTGATGATCTGATTTACTGTGGAGGTCACTCAGTTAGGGATCAGGCAGGAAGGTGTACTGGAGATGATGGTACCAAAAAGCTGCATATTCAGATATTGCAGTAAGTAGAGGTAACAGAATTACCAAATTCTGCTGTCTGGGGCCTTACTGAAATAGTCTAGTTCTTGGTATAAGGAAAAAATGGTGTAGTACAGTGTTAGTACAGAGATTTTTGGATTCTGACTTGACCATTTCATTGCTGCCTGGCCCTGTATTACCTTCTATGCTTAAGTTTCCTTACTTATAAAGTAGAGATGATAACACTTATCTAGGGCCGTGGTGAGCAGTGCCAGGACTTGAGTGAGATGAATGAGACACCTCCCTTGGGCAAAATGGAAGGGGAGGCCCCAGAAAACTCAGTAAGAGAGATAAATGATGTTTTAAATTGATATTTTCTTAAAAATTCAAATTTAATACCAAAAAAGCACAATGATCAAAATAACAAAAGGGCCATTTTTGTGACTGAATACGCTGACCTTTTTGTCTTTCTGCAGCTTTAGTGAAAAGTACAGTAAAACATGCAGCCTTTCTCCTCTACACCATGGTTTGGGCAGTCATTTCGGACTTTTAGCATCTTTGGCCATTTAGAGCATCTGAGAATTTTCTAAATCATCCAGTCTTGATACTGACATACAATTTACTTATTGAATTTTACTTCTCCCACTAGATTTTAATGTCTGTGAGGGCATAGATTTTCTAAAAACTTTTATGTTGAAATAATTTTGTATTTACAGAAAAACTGCTAAGCTAATACAGAGAATTCACATATACCGTTCATTCAGCTTCTGCTAAACTTAACATCTTACACAAAGCTGTGGTACATTTATCAAAACTAGGAAGTTAACATCAGCACCATACTATTAACTAAATTACAGGCATAGACATATTTATGTAATATAAGTTTTTCTAAAGAAGATATCTGTGATGGTGATAGCTTACGGTCTCGGATTTGAAAGCTCTGAAGGGACCAGGGACCAGGGACCAGGTACCAGGCTTGATCACTCAAGAGATTTCATGTAAGTAAGTAAGTAAGTAAGTAAGTGTTAGTCGCTCAGTTATGCCTGACTCTTTGTGACCCCATTTCCAGGCAAGGATACTGGAGTGGGTTGCTATTTCCTTCTCCAGGGTATCTTCCCAACCCAGGGATCAAATCAAGGTCTCCTGCACTGCAGGCAGATTCTTTACCTACTGAGCTGCAAGGGAAGCCCAGAGAGTAAAAGGATTCCCCAGTAGCAGAGTTTTACTAAAGTAAGTTAAAGGGATAGAGAAAGCTTCTGACATGGACATCAGGAGGGGGACAGAGTGGCCCCCTTATGAGTCTCAGCAAGGCCTTATATACTTTTACCAGACCCATCCCCACAACATACATCTTAAATTAACAAGATCAGAACTAACAATAGAAAGATCTTACAGACTCACTCCCACAACATAAGACAACAAGATTAGTTCTTGAGAAACGTCTTCGAGCAAGATACATTGTTATATTGACCAAGACAAAGCAATGTAGAAAAAAATGTTTGTCTTTTTCCCCTCCTTGAGAGCCTTGGACCCCTTTCTCCTCAAGGGCCCGGGACCCCTTCCTCCTCAAGGGCTCCGGACTCCTTATCAACCTACCTAGGATGAGCTCTCCCAATGGCTTCTAAAGAAAATTAGCTTCCCTGTGAAACCCACACAAGGCAAGGCAGAAAGCCCTGTTTTTAATTAATTTGACATCACTGACTGGCAGAAAACAGACAACCCCAAAATGTAAGAAAGCCAGCTTTAAGTGCAAGGCACAATATTTGTAAAATATTCACTAGCATCCCCGCCCGCACCCCCCTTCCCCCCACCCCGCCACCAAATCATACGATGACTTACTCTTAACCAAGAATTTGTAGAAAGGAAGCAGTTGGGTCCTGTTTTTGCTCTGTTATCACTAGCATTCAGCATCTTACTCACTGAGTGAGTGCTTTATAAACATTTGCTTAAGCCCAGTCTACACAATCAACATACTGTATAAGGAGATGCATACTGGCTCTTGGCAGCTGCTCCTCCAAATGACATGGTAATAATTTCAGAAATTAATTCTGACTCAGAAAAATACACATTCAAATTCTGGCTCTAATATGGCAAATCTCTGGAGCTCTCTGAGTTTCATTTTCTTCATGTAGAAGAATGGAAAGAGCCTTCTCACCTTTACTGTCAAGTACTGAACAAAGGAACTATTTTTTCCCCAAAGCATAACAGGAGTTCTGACACATAAGAGTCCTTCTTATCTTTTTCCTCCTGTATCTTATCAGCATGCCACCTACTCTCCTGGTGGTGACCGGAGGTTTCTATCACAATAGATCACTGCTCCCCAAAAGGCAGACTCTGATGATGGATAGAGCAGTAAAACATTCTTGTTAATGTGCCACTGAGAAGCTGCATCAGCTTGGATAGGTTATCAACCAAACTGTGCCTTAGTCTTTTATTGTATGATTAAGATCCCTCAAAGAGTTAGGGTGAGGATTAAGCAGGAACATGCACATAAAGTACTTAGGACTCTGCCTGAAGTATGTAACTTGTAATGATTGTTACAATTGTTGTTGAATTTGGTGCACAGGACCGGTGATCATAAGTCAGACATGTGAGAGAGAGAAGAGGGAAAATAAAACCTGATTTATTATAAAGAAAATAAAATGCAATGAACAAATATATCAGCAGAGAAATTTTGCCTGGCTCAATAGCTATTTTAGAGCTAACCCTAAACCATCCATGATGTTACCTAAATATTTAGTTAAGCAATAAAGGGAGGGAAGAGGGCTCAATTATTAGAGCACATACAAAGGTTTAGAACATGCTTGTTGGTCACACCTTTTCTGTACAAACTCATCAAGTAACTATTTTAGGTTTTACGGAACTCATGTAGGCTCAGTCCATGTTCTTTTGCTTTTGTTTTTTACAATTCTTTAAAAATGTGAAAACCATTCCTTGGCCCCATGGCCAATATTTGCTGACCCATGGTAAAATCAATACTATACTTTAGAAAGATTTGAAGAAAGACGTGATGAATATAGGGGCTTCCCAGGTGGTGGTAGTGGTAAAGAACCAGCCTGCCAACGCAGGAGACATAAGAGACGTGGGTTCGAGCCTTGGGTTGGGGAGACCCCTGAAGAAGGGCACGGCAACCCACTCCAGTATTCTTGCCTGGAGAGCCTCATAGACAGAGGAGCCTGGCCGGCTAGAGTTCAAGGGGTTGCACAGACTCAGACACAACTTAGCGACTTAGCATGCATGCGTGCATGTGATGAATATAATGGAAAGGGAGCTGCCAACAGCTTCAGGCTCACATACTACCAGTTTCAAGACCAAGATAAGAGGAGATAAAGCTTGTTTCTCAGTAGCCCCAGCAAAACTCCCCAGGTTGCCTCCTCTCTTTGGATCAGGTGACTTGCTCATCCTTGAACCAATCAGTGTCAGCGCAGATGCAGTGCTCAGGTCAGGATGGAGTCATGTACCCTACCAGGAAGTCAGAGGTGGAGTCAGACACCCAAGACCATGGACTGAGAGAGAAAGGGAGGTGTTCCCCAAGGGAAAACTGAGATCCAAGAGAAGGAAAGATGGGTGTTGGGCAAGAAACTTGTTTTTGCTCCTATATGACTATTAAACTCTGAAGGACTATATACTCAGTATCTCTCTTATTGACCCAGCAATGTTCCCTGTATATAACAGACACCAGTAAGTTTGTGTTAAATAAATGAATGCAGTAGATGTGAAGCCATCATGTAAAGGAAATTTCCATTCCTGCTACAACTGTACAGAGTGTTGGGGAGTACCACACATCCTTAGTGTTAGAGCCAGAGGCTGTCCTGGTGGGGGAAATAGTCTTCTTTCCTTCTCGAGCAGGGAACACAGAGTGCACAATCTGATCCTTCGTGATCAGATCTTATCTTAATACAAAGGAGTGGGTGAAAATGAAGATGAAAACAAATGGGGAATGTGTGGGTACAGGATTCTGCCCTAACATTTCCTTTCACTTTGGCCAGCAAGTGGGAAATGCATCAGATAGGTTACAGAACCACCTAGTGGTCAGAGAGCGGCAGCATCAGCAGTGGAGACCTCAGATGCTGTATGCCGGATCATAAGCACTGTCAACTGGGCCTGTTGGAGCAGGAACCCTGGTCACTGAAGGGTCCCCTGAGGAGCCCTCCCTGGCTTCCACCTTTCGCCGACTTTTAAGGATGCTGCGAGAGCAGATATTTGGAATATGAGTCAGTTATATTGGCTTTTCATTTCTATTTCTGTCGTGGAGGTATTGGGAAAGGAGAGGTGTTGAAATGAGCGAGAGACTGCAAAGTTGAGTGAAAATGCCAGTGCAGCAAGCTCTCCTCACTCCTGGTAATCTGTGGGGTTGGAGGTCACAAGAGGGACTTTTCATGTCTACCTTACACACTTCTGTACTGTTTTAACTGATTTACAGTGTGTGTTTGTTCGAGAAGGAAATGGCAACCCACTCCAGTGTTCTTGCCTGTAGAATCCCAGGGGCGGTGGAGCCTGGTGGGCTGCCGTCTTTGGGGTCGCACAAAGTCAGACACGACTGAAGCGACTTAGCAGCAGCAGCAGCAGTGTGTATTTGGGCTTCTTGGTGGCTCAGATGGTAAAGAATCTGCCTGCCAATGCAAGAGACACAGGTTCAATCCCTCGGTTGGGAAGATCCCAAGGAGTAGGAAATGGCAACTCACCGCAGTATTCTTGCTTGAAAAATCCAATGGACAGAGGAGCCTGGTGGGTTACAGTGCATACTGTCACAGAGTCAGACATGAGTGATCACTTGAGCACGTCAGTTCTTCAGGGAGGTTTTCCCTCGTGTTCTAAGAGCAGAGTATGGTCGCCCTGCACTGATCTATTTATGAATCTCCATACGTTTTTTTTCCCAGAAATACAGCTGGCATTATGGGCATTCACAGTGGCTTCAGCACTAACTGGAGCTAACTTATTCAAGGGAAGTTAATGCTTGGGCGTCGTTAACCTGGGCATGCCAGTCTCCCCAGAGAGTCTTGCTTCTGGCAGCGTGAAGCTCTAAGCTTCTGCTCCCTGTCCACTGAGGTGTCTGGACAAAGTAAGGCTGGCAGTTAAAGGAGAGATGATCTTGTATATTGCAGTCAAACTTAAAAATGCAGTTGGGTGAATTATGAGGCTCCGTTTGAAGAGTTCTCAAGGTTTAGGTCATAATGTTATAGAATTAGTTACTGATATTTAAATCTATGATATTTAGGAAAATATCATCAAAGTAGTATTTGGGAAGGTTAACTTGAGGACACTGAAAGATGAGCTCCCCAGATTGGTAGGTGCCTAACGTGCTACTGGAGATCAGTGGAGAAATAACTCGAGAAAGAATGAAGAGATGGAGCCAAAGCAAAAACAACACCCACTTGTGGATTGACTGGTGATAGAAGTAAAGTCCAATGCTGTAAAGAGAAATACTGCATAGGAACCTGGAATGTTAGGTCCATGAATGAAAGCAAACTGGAAGTGGTCAAACAGGAGATGGCAAGAGTGAACACCGACATTTTAGGGATCAGTGAACTAAAATGGACTGGAATAGGTGAATTTAACTCAGATGACCATCATATCAACTACTGTGGGCAAGAATCCCTTAGAAGAAATGGAGTAGCCATCATAGTCAACAAAAGAGTCTGAAATGCAGTACTTGGATGCAGTCTCAAAAACGACAGAATGATCTCTCTTCATTTCCAAGGCAAACCATTCAATATCACAGTAATCCAAGTCTATGCCCAGACCAGGTAATGCTGAAGAAGCTGAAGTTGAAAGGTTCTATGAAGAACTACAAGACTTTCTAGAACTAATACCCCAGAAAGATGTCCTTTTCATTATAGGGGACTGGAATGCAAAAGTAGGAAGTCAAGAGATTCCTGGAGTAGCAGGCAAATTTGGCCTTGGAGTACAAAACAAAGCAGGTCAACAGGTTAACAGAGTTTTGCCAAGAGAACGCACTGGCCGTAGCAAACACCATCTTCCAGCAACATAAGAGACAACTCTACACAAGGACATCACTAGATGGTCAATATCGAAATCAGATTGATTATATTCTTTGCAGTCAAAGATGGAGAAGCTCTATACAGTCAGCAAAAACAACACTGAGAGGTGACAGGCTCAGATCATGAACTCCTTATTGCCAAATTCAGACTTAAATTGAAGAAAGTAGGGAAACCACTAGACCATTCAGGTATGACCTAAATTAAATTCCTTATGATGATACAGTGGAAGTGACAAATAGATTCAAGGGATTAGATCTGATAGACAGAGCACCTAAAGAACTATAGATGGAATTTCATGACACTGTACAGGAGGCAGTGATCAAGACCATCCCCAAGAAAAAGAAATGCAAAAAAGCAAAATGGTTGTCTGACAAGGCCTTACAAATAGCTGAGAAAAGAAGAGAAGTTAAAGACAAAGGAGAAAAGAAAAGATAAACCCACTTGAATGAAGAGTTCCAAAGAATAGCAAGGAGAGATAAGAAAGCCTTCCTCAGTGATCAGTGCAAAGAAATAGAGGAAAGCAATAGAATGAGAAAGACTAGAGATTTCTTTAAAATATTAGAGATACCAATGGAACATTTCATACAAAAATGGGCAAAATAAAGGACAAAAATGGTATGGAGCTAACAGAAGCAGAAGATATTAAGAGGTGGCAAGAAGACACAGAAGAACTTTTCAAAAAAGACCTTGATGACCCAGATAACCATGATGATGTAATCACTCACACAGAGCCAGACATCCTGGAATGCAAAGTCAAGTGTGCCTTAGGAAGAAGCATCACTATGAACAAAGCTAGTGGAGGTGATGGAATTCCAGTTGAGATATTTCAAACCCTAAAAGATGATGCTGTGAAAGTCCTGCATTCAATATGCCAGCAAATTTGGAAAACTCAGCAGTGGCCACAGGACTGGAAAAAGTCAGTGCCAAAGAAAGGCAATGCCAAAGAATGTTCAAACTACTGCACAATTGGAGTCATCTCACATGCTAGTAAAGTAATGGTCAAAATTCTCTAAGCCAGGCTTTAACAGTATGTGAACCGGGAACTTCCAAATGTTCAAGCTGGATTTAGAAAAGGCAGAGGAACCAAATTGCCAACATCTGTTGGATCATTGAAAAAACAAGACAGTTCCAGAAAAACATCTACTTCTGCTTTATTGACTATGCCAAAGCCTTTGACTGTTGTGGATCACAACAAACTGTGGAGAATTCTTAAAGAGATGGGAATACCAGATCACCTGACCTGCCTCTTGAGAAATGTATATGCAGGTCAAGAAGCAGCAGTTAGAACTGGACATGAAACAACAGACTGGTTCCAAATAGGAAAAGGAGTACATCAAGGCTGTATATTGTCACCCTGCTCATTTAACTTATATGCAGAGTACATCATGAGAAACACTGGGCTGGATGAAGCACAAGCTGGAATCAAGATTGCCGGGAGAAATATCAATAACCTGAGATATGCAGATGACACCACCCTTATGGCAGAAAGTGAAGAAGAACTAAAGAGCCTCTTGATGAAAGTGAAAGAGGAGTGAAAAAGTTGCCTTAAAACTCAACATTTAGAAAACTAAGATCATAGCATCTGGTCCCATCACTTCATGGGAAATAGATGGGGAAAGAGTGGAAACAATGAGAGATTTTATTTTGGGGTGCTCTAAAATCAGTGCAGATGGTGACTGCAGCCATGAAACTAAAAGACACTTGCTCCTTGGAATAAAAGCTATGACCAACCTAGACAGCATATTAAAAAGCAGAGATGTTACTTTGCCAGCAAAAGTACGTCTAGTCAAAGCTATAGTACTCATGTATGTGACTAGTAGTCATGGATGTGAGAGTTGGACTATAAAGAAAGCTGAGTGCCGAAGAATTGAGCTTTTGAACTGTGGTGTTGGAGAAGACTCTTGAGAGTCCCTTGGACTGCAAGGAGATCCAACCAGTCCATCCTAAAGGAAATCAGTCCTAAATATTCATTGGAAGGACTGATGCTAAAGCTGAAACTTCAACACTTACGCCACTTGATGCGAAGAACTGATTCATTTGAAAAGACCCTGATGCTGGGAAAAATTGAAGGCAGGAGGAGAAGGGGATGACAGAGGATGAGATGGTTGGGTGGCATCACCGACTCGACAGGGAAGTCTGTCATGCTGCCCCCCATGAGGTCACAAAGAGTTAGACACGAATGAGTGACTGAACTGAACTCAATTTAGGACAAGTGGATTGGAGGGGAAGAGACACTGGCTTCCAAGATGCCAATTAGGAAAATGCTGTAGTAATCTGGGAATAACTGCCATGCTATTGCCATGGCAGTGTCTTTCCTAACGTCAAGTTCTCAGTGTGCTTGTTACAGTGCCTGGCAAGGCAGAGATGACTAATAAACCCTGGCTGAGTAAATGCTTGTGTAGAAGATTAATTATAGTATTGTAAAGAAAGGGAACACAGGAGAGGCAAGAAAGAATGCAGAAGACTTACCTAGTAGAGATGTGTAAGAAGCTGGGGAGAAAGGAGAGCAAATGACGACCGCAGTCTTGATCTTTACTGGCATGACTATGAGAGACAGAGAGAGAAAGAAGGGAGAGAGCAACAGAGAAAGAGAGAACAGAAACTGTGGACTGTGGAGAGGCGGCCTGTCAGAGCCGAGGGAGGCAGAAGATGAGTGTCATTCGATGCATGTCTGTTGAGTTTGAGTTGACAATGGGACATCTTAAAGAGAAGAGGAGGATGTGAGCATGGGTAAGAGGTTAGCATCTGGAATAAAGATCTGGTTGTCTCTAACATGGAGGCAAGACTTGAATCTATAAAAGCAAGTGAACTGCCATGGAGGGCAGGATGTAAAGGGAGAAAATTGAGTTCTGAGGAATGTTCCTTCTTTCAGAAAGTGCTGGCAAGACTAGAGAAACTTGCAGGTGATAAGCCAACTGAATCCTTATTTACTACAGGCCTGCTGAAATTACTTGACATTTTAAATGTAGACTACAGAGTGTCATTCAGAATCACATATGCAGTGGAAAAATCCTTCTGAGATATATACGGAGGGGAAAAAAAAAGATTTCTCAGTTGTTCTCTGTTTTAAAATTGTCAAAAGCAACAAAAATCAAGGTGCTTCAGTTCAAAAGTTAGAGCTGAGGTTTGCTCTCATTCTAGCTCTTTGGAGTGTACTTCCCCTCCTTCTATTTTTGCTTTTTCTCTACTTCGTAAAGAGGTTGTTTAAACCTGTACATCAAACTCTCAGAGCAACCTAGCCACTGAGAGAAAATCAAAAAGGAAGTATAGTGCACTTATAACAGCTTTGCTGGGAGCCAGTGGGAGGAGGAACCAAAGGACACTGTCCAGATCAGTGACCCCTGCGCACTGGAAAAGCTAACTGGCAAACAGCGCAGGAACATAATAGGAGAACCAAGAGTGGCTCAGGCAACTTTTTTAGGATGAAAGGAGCACACCTTTGGCAGTGACCATTTTTCACCTTCTTGCTTCCCAGAGGCCCTCTTCTTACACCTGAACAAAAGCAGTTCCTTTCCAGATGTAATCAAACATGTAGCGACAAGCAGGAGATAGGATGGGGAGCAGCGGCACAGTCTTTGCCTTGGGTAATGCTGAGGCACCAAATAGCTTGTTGGAGGACATGTTGAAATAAATATATGTAGCTTTTTTTGAGGTAACCGTTTCTCTATCAAGGACACATGTTTGTGTGTATGCAGGCAAGTGGGCATATGTGTGTTGCTAGCATCAGTTTGGGTAGGTAAATGGAAACACATGATTATTCCACGGTACTGCAAGGATGATGGAAACAATATGCTTTTTAAATAAGCAGATATCTCATGGAAGCAGGACCCAGGTGCTTCCTTTCTGAAGGAAACTCCCAACAACACACTGAGATCCACTATCAACAATGAACACATATTGACAGAAAAGCCCAGAGAGTCTCAAATCAAATTCTTTAAGGCTTATAATACTGTAGATTCAGCTTTAAGGGGGAGAAATTAAAAAGCAATCATTTTAATTTTATGTTTATGTCAAGTTTAGCCAATTGGCTTAGTCTACTGTAATTAACTCAGTGAATGCACAAAGAATGTACAAAGAAAACAAATTAGAGCTATTTATAGCACTGAAGCTGAGTGGAAATGAGATATTGCCCAATTGCTATTACAATAAATATAGGTTGTTGACACTCCTTAAAACTATGCTTTAGGACTTTCAACCATTTATGCTATTCTTCAATGGTATAAACCTCCATGAAAAAAAAAGAAAATTCCAATACTGGATCTCATCAATCTTATTTTCAGATGTGCATGTCAAGTTGAGTAACCAGGCACTTGCTTTATTTGAGCCAAATTAAATAAATCTCATTAAGGAAATGTTAACTAGTATGCAAACACTGAATGTATTTAAAAAAAAAAGCTGTCTCTGCAATTAGATACAAATATTATGTGACTTTATGAGTTAGTCCAACAGAATGAAAATCATGGTCAAGTTTCCTCTCATTTAACTGGCATAGATTCCCTCCAGATTTAGTTAATAGTGAATTATATGTAAATGAAAAGAAATACAGGTCTGGAACAAAAGGAGAACATATGTATTAGAGATGATTGTTTTTTTCTTTTTGGACTGCAAGGAGATCAAACCTGTTAATCCTAAAGGAAATCAGTCCTGAATATTCATCGGAAGGACTGATGCTGAAGCTGAAACTTCAATACTTTGGCCACCTGATGCAAAGAACTGACTCATTTGAAAAGACCCTGATAGTGGGAAAGATTAAAGGCAGGAGGAGAACGGGACGACCGAGGATGAGATGGCTGGATGGGATCGCTGACTCAATGGACACGAGTTTGAGTAAACTCTGGGAGTTGGCGATGGACAGGGAGGCCTGGGGTGCTGCAGTCCATGGGGTCACAAAGAGTCGGACATGATTGAACAATTGAACTGAACTGAACTGAACCGCTCACTTAGAAAATACAAATGAAAATTGTATGCAAGACCACTGGTTTACCATCTAAGCATAATACAAGCAGATTAGTCCCAAGTAATTACATTCACAATTTTAAGAAAAAAACTGTCCAAGCCCCCTCCTGATATTTCTGAATTACTGTTGCTGAGACACCTACTGACCATGGTAAAATACACTACCTACTCCTTAAGGCCTACTTTCAGTTTATAGGCACCAGAGTAAGTCCTTAGCATTCTTTTGCTCAATTAATCCACACAGCCTCAAGGGCAGATGCCCTAGGTATACGTATCCTGCCGACGAGAAAACTGAGGCCAAGAGAGGACATTTCCACAACATTCTTGTGGAGAAGCTGGCTTTTGAGCTCTAAAGTGAAAAAAAGTGAAAGTGTTCAGTCATGTCTGACTCTTTGCGACCCAATGGACTATATAGTCTGCCAGGCTTCTATGTCCATGGAATTCTCCAGGCAAGAATACTGGATTGGGTTTCCATTTCCTTCTCCAGGGATCTCACAACCTAGGGATTGAAACTGGGTTTCCTGTATCTCGTGCAGAATTTATCGTCTGAGCTAACAAAGAAGATACCAATTTAGCTCTAACTGATCAGATTACAAAGCCTGACTTGTTAACCAATATATTTACTCCTGACAAATAAGTTTTCAAATGTGGAGAGTTTGTGTAGGTCTTCTATATACAGCTGAACTGGCCGGCTCTTTGTCTTAATGTGAATGAGGTCCAACTTCTGTCTGCTTCAGTTAATCTAGCCTGGGCTCTGGTTTTTCCCCACCCATTGGATAACCAACTCTTGACCATATGGCTAGTTTTGTTCTCAAAAAACTAGTGCTGTGCACGTGCATAGCCCTTTGAACTCTGTAAAGCCATTTTACATTACCAGGATCTTCTGATCTGCCAGTGAAGTGAGAAGAGAAACCATTTTTAATCATCCTTTTATAGGCAGTATACAACTTAAAAGTTTATTCAAAATCATGTCATGGGCTAGGAGCAGAGCCAGAGGTAGAATCTGGTTTTTAGCCCTCCTCCCAAGCAGTTTCCTCTTCTGCTTAGCCCCTTCACATGATGGAACTGCATATCTTAGAATCCAACTGTCAAGCCCAAAGGAACCCTCTAGGAGCCTGCTAGACAAAGTGAGTACACTTACGAGGGATAGAGTTTCATGTTCTTATGTAACCGAGAATTTAAAACCACAGGCAGGCATCTCTGGCTCATTTCAGAGCCAAACCAAAAGTAATCCAAACAATCCAAATCTCAGAGAGATAGCACAACTTCTGATTTGTTGTCAAAAAAAGAAAAAGTCCTTTGGGAGAAGAACCAAAACTTTAATTCAGTTATCAGTTCAATGCTGTGTTATGTGATTTATTTTTTCTAGTTTGCCTTTAGGGTTGAAAATAAATTATAAGGCAGTATGGATCCTGTGTGGATCACAACAAATTGGAAAATTCTTAAAGATGGGAATACCAGACCACCTGACCTGCCTCTTGAGAAATCTGTATGCAGGTCAAGAAGCAAGAGTTAGAACTGGACATGGAACAACAGACTGGTTCCAAATAGGAAAAGGAGTACGTCAAGGCTATATATTATTACCCTGCTTATTTATTTATACAGAGTATATCATGCAACATGCCAGGCTGGATGAAGCACAAGGTGGAATCAAGATTACCAGGAGAAGTATCAGTAACCTCAGATATGCAGATGACACTATCCTTATGGCAGAAAGAGAAGAACTAAAGAGCCTCTTGGTGAAAGTGAAAGAGGACAGTGGATAAGTTGGCTTAAAGCTCAACATTTAGAAAACTAAGATGATGGCATCTGGTCCCATCACTTCATGGTGAATAGATGGGGAAACAGTGGAAGCAGTGAGAGACTTTATTTTGGGGGCTCCAAAATCAGTGCAGATGGTGACTGCAGCCATGAAATTAAAAGACACTTGCTCCTTGGAAGAAAGGATATGACCAACCTAGACAGCATATTAAAAAGCAGAGACATTACTTTGCCAACAAAGGTCCATCTAGTCAAAGCTATGGTTTTTTCCAGTGGTCATGTATGGATGTGAGATTTGGACCATAAAGAAGGTTGAGTGCCGAAGAATGGATTCTTTTGAACTGTGGTGCTGGAGAAGACTCCTGAGAGTCACTCGATTGCAAGGAGATCAAACTTGTTAATCCTAAAGGAAATCAGTCCTGAATATTCATTGGAAGGACTGATGCTGAAGCTGAAAGTCCAATACTTTGGCCACCTGATGCAAAGAATTGACTCATTTGAAAAGACCCTGATGCTGGCAAAGATTGAAGGCAGGAGGAGAAGGGGACAACAGAGGATGAGATGGTTGGATGGCATCACTGACTCAGTGGACATGAGTTTGAGCAAACTCCGGGAGTTGGTGATGAACAGGGAGGCCTGGTGTGCTGTAGTCCATGGGGTTGCAGATTTGGACGTGACTGAGCGACTGAACTGAACTGATGGATCCTTTTCAAATGTTACCATGTTTTCAGGTTTTCGTAACTACATTTTAAGTCAAATCACAGCTGTATTCAGCTGTATAAGAATTGGGCAAATACTTTGAATTTTTAAAATAATCTAAAATGATGATAGCAACACCTGTTTCACTGGATTGTTGTAATCTTTACATATGTGACACATCTGTTGTGGCAAGTACATTTTAGTTGATTTCACTGTGCAAAGCATTTTAAAATTCATCTTTGAAGTCAAATACACAAACAGTGGCTTTTGTCAACTTGTTTCATCTTGAAGTTAATCAGATTTATCACCTAATAAAATGCATCATTTAACTGAGAATTCATATAATTAACTTGCATGTTTTTCTTAATAAAGTACATGAGGTGCCAGAGCTGTGATGCCAAGTCTTTCCCTTGCATGAGTTTACTTCCACTTTGTTTTTATCTTCTCAAGTTTGCCTTGACTTAGAATTTCACTAACTTGTGAGCTCCCTGAAAGCAGAAGCAGATGCTTCCATCTGTATTCTCTCACAGAATCTACCATGTGGTAGCCAGTCAGTGAACACTGATTGAACACCGACTTGTTGCGAAGAAACTAAAAGATTCATCTATTAAAATAATTTATGTTGGCTGTGAGATCCCCACTATGTTTGGTCAATAAAAGTACCCTGAGTTCTCTCGGATGTTAATTTTACTCTTTTTTTCTTAATACTATTCTTGACCATCTCTTAATTCTACTCTTGAGCATCTCTTAAACAAAAATGGGAAGGGAGATAAAAAGAGAAAAATAGAGAAAAATTAAAGGGAAACAAGGAGATAGCAAACGGGAGGAGAGGAAAAAAATGAATCAATGAACTTCACTTTTTTCCTTTCACCAAATACCTTTCAGTACTACATGCTTTTTTTAAGTCAGTTTATCTTTTTAAAATTGAAGTATAGTTTATTTATAGTGCTACATTGTCAATTTATCTTTTACAATTAGAAAGAAAAATGGATACAGTTTTTTATCTCTATTTTAAACTATTTCAGTTAAAATGGTAATGTTAGGTAGTTAGAACAGGGAAAAGGAGTACAAAATGGTGGTGACTAAAAGACAAAGGGAAAAGTCCACAAAAAGGGAACAAAGGAAAAATACACAGATGGGAGTGAGAACCTCATATGAAACAAACATGCCTCCTTCCTGGCTAGCCCTAATTTCAATAGGGCAGGCTCGGGGGAAGGAGACAAAACATATAAAAAGAGGGAGCCAGGACAGTTGAGGCCTGTCTTTCGAAGGTTGGCCCGCCCTCAGGCCTCAAGGGTGTACTATCCTTTGTTTGCCAAATGAATAAAAGTCTGAGCTGAAACTGAGCTTTAACACTGGTCCACAGTTTCAAATCTTTGTTGTGGTGAGACAGAATCAAGGAAATTACACACTCTCCCGAGAGTAACATAAATTGAGACCTGATTTGCTAATTACAGCTATTATCCACGTTTTGGAGGTTCCTGGAAGTTTTGAAGTTACAGAGTAGAAAGGAAGGAACATGTGTTTTAAATTAGACATATTTGGCCCTAAATGTACCTTATCTGAGTTACTCAATCCCTTTGAGCTTCCATTTTATCATCTTTAAAACAAGACTTCCCTCTCAAAATTATATCAGGGTCAAGAGTACAAATTCTGGAGTTAGGCTCAAATGATAATGCCAACATCTGCTAACAAGGTAAACTTGTGTGAACTTCATTTTCCTTATAAATACAGGTATGAATAATATCTACCTCATCAGGCTATGAGGAAGAATAAATGAGGAGATAATCAGGAAGACTTTCACTCTGCATATTAGTCGACTTGCATGATCAAAAATTATACTCAACATTATTATAATTTTGTAAATACAAATTTGGTAGAAATTTGTTTTCCCTCTTGGTATTTATACAGCTACACACACACATACACACATATACACATACCCATGTATACAGGGTGTATATATGGGTATGTGTGTGTATATATATATATATATGTAATATGCTTGCTTCTTGACCCACAAAGCATATGTGTATATACATATATATACATATACATATATGTAATATCCTTGCCTCTTAACCCATAAAACCTAAATATTATCAAGTCCTTTACAGAATAAGTAGTTTACTGACCTCTGCTTAGAACATAGGAAATCATATCATCCCAAGGTACTACTTCTGCTCAAGTGAAGTTGTTCAGTTGTATCCGACTCTTTGTGACCCCATGGTCTGTAGCTCACTAGGCTCCTCCATCCATGGAATTTTCTAGGCAAGAGTACCGGAGTGGATTGCCATTTCCTTCTCCAGGGGATCTTCCCAACCCAGGGATCCAACCAGGGTCTCCCGCATTGCAGATAGACGCTTTATGGTCTGAGCCACCAGGGAATCAACCTCTGCTAAGTCACATGTTTTCTATTAATGAAGTCAATTTCATGTAGGTAAGAGCAGAGAGACATAAGGCTGGAGGAAAGAGTGAAAGGTAGACAAATTTTAAAGAGAGTTTTTTTCCTTTAATGGGGGAAAAAAAGAGGTACTTTCCCCTTTGTATTGTTTTTAGGTCTAAGTTAGAAGAATGCCTTAGTGACACCTAGTAAATAAATGGTGATGGAACAACTGATGATATGTATGGGAAAAAACAAAGTTGGATCCAGACTTCATATACCAGGTGGATAAAAAAATATTTTATGTGAAAAGCAAAATTTAAAAATCCTTAACAGAAAATACTGAAGGTACTTTTTGGCTTTGGGATAAGACAGACACAAACCATCAAGAAGATGGAGCACTTAAACATTACATAGTCCTAGGAAAACACTTGCACACATGTATGCAAGGAGACACACAAGATTGTTCACAGACCATTGTAGAAGCAGGCAACAGGACACAAACTTAAGGTCATAAGTAGTAAAGGTATCAATACATAGTTATATTAATGGACTATTATATGCTAGTAAATAGAGCTTCACAAAGTATTCACATAGCTGAAATCTCACAAACTTGCACGTGAAAAAAGCAAATTCTAGAAGAGTAACACAGTATGATGTCATTTATATAAGTCAAAAACACACCAAATAATACTACATTATTTAAGAATAGATACACATGTAGTAAAAATATAAAGGAACACTGAGAATAAGGTGAAAATTCAGCATATCAGTAACTTCTGGGAAGACATAGGCTACAATTTAGAATATTCATAGGGCATTTTAACTATACTTCATGTTTTTACATTTCAGTCTAGAGGCAGAATACAAAGCTATTTATTATATGTTAAAAATCTTATTGCATATATTATGCATCTTATATCTTACTGCATTCAGTTCAGTTCAGTTCAGTTCAGTTGCTCAGTCGTGTCCAACTCTTTGCGACCCCATGAATCGCAGCACGCCAGGCCTCCCTGTCCAACACCAATTCCCAGAGTTCACTCAGACTCACGTCCATTGAGTCCGTGATGCCATCCAGCCATCTCATCCTGGGTCGTCCCCTTCTCCTCCTGCCCCCAATCCCTCCCAGCATAAGAGTCTTTTCCAATGAGTCAACTCTTCGCATGATGTGGCCAAAGTACTGGAGTTTCCTCTTTAGCATCATTCCTTCCAAAGAAATCCCAGGACTCATCTTCTTTAGAATGGACTGTTTGGATCTCCTTGCAGTCTAAGGGACTCTCAAGAGTCTTCTCCAACACCACAGTTCAAAAGCATCAATTCTTCAGTGCTCAGCTTTCTTCACAGTCCAACTCTCACATCCATACATGACCATTGGAAAAACCATAGCCTTGACTAGACAGACCTTTGTGGGCAAAGTAATGTCTTGCGTTTGAATATGCTATCTAGGTTGATAATAACTTTCCTTCCAAGGAGTAAGCGTCTTTTAATTTCATGGCTGCAATCACCATCTGCAGTGATTTTGGAGCCCCAGTAAATAAAGTCTGACACTGTTTCCACTGTTTCCCCATCTATTTCCCATGAAGTGATGGGACCAGATGCCATGATCTTCGTTTTCTGAATGTTGAGCTTTCAGCCAACTCTTTCACTCTCCTCTTTCACTTTCGTCAAGAGGCTTTTTAGTTCCTCTTCACTTTCTGCCGTAGTAAGTATAAAAATCAAATTAAGAGAGAACCGCCCCTCCCCCAAACTTCTTTTCCTTTATAGGCATTACCTTATTTGAGAGCCAGGCTGGTTTTTCCTGTACTTCTTATGTTGCTGAAAGGGATGTAATTGCTTTCCTGAAGAGTAGCGTAGCTTTTAGTTTGTACATGACATTTTAGTTATTGAACTAAGGAAATGGTTATAGGACTCTTTGAGAAGAGTCATGCAATACCCCAGAGACCAGTGATTGTACAGATGAAAGTCCTTGGTACCTTGGAGTGAATTAGGTTATTTTTGTAAGATTGAAAGGTGCACTGATGAACAAAGGAATAAAAAAGGAATAACTGTACTGGTAAAATATCAAACTCTAGCCTACGGATGATGTGTCTGCTTAATATTTTTGATTACAACTAAATTAGAAAGACAAATATTTAACAGCTAAGGTTACATTAGTTATTGAGGCAAAATCGTATTTTCTTTCTAAGGTATAGTTAAAACTTTCAAGCAATTCAAGAGGTCTGGAAAAGAGCAACTAGTCATCAATTCCATCACTTAGTGAAACATTTGTGCCAGATGACAGATGTGTGTCTAAGAGAATGTGTGTGTGTGTGCACACTATATTTTTTAACAAAGAAGATATCATCCCATATTTCACATAGCCTGTTGAAATTAGAACACAGATAGGGAATACTTTCATATATATACATATATACATATGAAAATATATTCTTCTGGAATATGATTGAAATTTTATTACTTCAAAAATTACATGCACATTTACTGTTATATCAAACTACTGCACAATTGCACTCCTCTCACATGCTAGTAAAGTAATGCTCAAAATTCTCCAAGCCAGGCTTCAGCATTACGTGAACCGTGAACTCCCTGATGTTCAAGCTGGTTTTAGAAAAGACAGAGGAACAAGAGATCAAATTGCCAACATCTGCTGGATCATGGAAAAAGCAAGAGAGTTCCAGAAAAACATCTATTTCTGCTTTATTGACTATGCCAAAGCCTTTGACTGTGTGGATCACAATAAACTGTGGAAAATTCTTCCAGAGATGGGAATACCAGACCACCTGACCTGCCTCTTGAGAAATCTGTATGCAGGTCAGGAAGCAACAGTTAGAACTGGACATGGAACATCAGACAGGTTCCAAATAGGAAAAGGAGTACGTCAAGGCTGTATATTGTTACCCTGCTTATTTAACTTCTATGCAGAGCACATCATGAGAAACGCTGGACTGGAAGAAACACAGCTGGAATCAGGATTGCTGGAGAAATCTCAATAACCTCAGATATGCAGATGACACCACCCTTATGGCAGAAAGTGAAGAGGAACTAAAAAGCCTCTTGATGAAAGTGAAAGAGGAGAGCGAAAAAGTTGGCTTAAAGCTCAACATTCAGAAAACAAAAATCATGGCATCCGGTCCCATCACTTCATGGGCAATAGATGGGGAAACAGTGGAAAGTGTCAGACTTTATTTTTTTGGCCTCCAGAATCACTGCAGATGGTGACTGCAGCCATGAAATTAAAAGATGTTTACTCCTTGGAAGAAAAGTTATGACCAACCTAGACAGTATATTCAAAAGCAGAGACATTACTTTGCTGACTAAGGTCCGTCTAGTCAAGGCTATGGTTTTTCCTGTGGTCATGTTTGGATGTGAGAGTTGGACTGTGAAGAAAGCTGAGCGCCGAAGAATTGATGCTTTTGAACTGTGGTGTTGGAGAATACTTTTGCCAGTCCCTTGGACTGCAAGGAGATCCAACCAGTCCATTCTGAAGGAGATCAGCCCTGGGATTTCTTTGGAAGGAATGATGCTAAAGCTGAAGCTCCAGTACTTTGGCCACCTCATGAGAAGAGTTGACTCATTGGAAAAAAACTCTGATGCTGGGAGGGATTGGGGGCAGGAGGAGAAGGGGACGACCCAGGATGAGATGGCTGGATGGCATCACGGACTCGATGGACGTGAATCAGAGTGAACTCCGGGAGATAGTGATGAACAGGGAGGCCTGGCGTGCTGCGATCCATGGGGTCGAAAAGAGTCGGACATGACTGAGCAACTGAACTGAACTGAATAACATTATATACAATACATATTACATGCTGTATATAAAAGTTAAATATCCAGAATTGAAATGTGTTAAGGAATCTAATATAACTTTAAAGAGATAAAACTAAAGCTCAAAAATAACTTAATCAAGGTCTAGTTATTAGCAAGGCTAGTGCTAATAAGATATATTTTTCATTCTTAGTTCTCAGTTCAAAACTGTGCAAGAAACATGTCCTTCTTAGCTATATGAAAAGGAGTAAATATGGGCAACTCTTACTTGCCATCAGATATATGAAATACGAAATGTCCCTATCTGGGCTACACAATGAAAGAAAGATGTGAAGAATTTGGAAGGGACTTAGAGAAGAGTTGGAAGGGCAATCAGAAACTCAGTTGTGAGGGAAAGCATTAAGGCAGAGAATATTCAGCTTGTAAGGAGGAACCCAAAGAAGGATTTCGTGCATAATAGCAACTTGATAGCTTGGAACTACTCTCCATGGGACAAGCTCACTGAATAAGGGTGGAAACATTCCCCAGTCATTGAACCAGGAAGACTTCAAAGTAAGGGCCTATTCCTTTCCATAAACCTTGTAAGAATATATCCAAAATATTTTCCCCATCACTTCGAGATGAAATAATTGGTTCACTTACTTTTTGTTGTTGTTAAAGAATTGAGAAAAGGCAACATAAAAATTTGATATGCAAAAAATGCTACAGATACACCTCATTTCTATATTAGAGTCAGTTAAAATTTGAACAGACATAAACTGAAGCCTGGAAGGGATACCAGGATAGAGACAGAATGGCAAGCATAGAAGCCATACCCTGGGCATTAACTGTTCCTCTCTAAAATGCTGATACAATTGCATACTTTCTATGGCTTTTTAACTGTTTAGATTCATGGGTTCTACTCTGAATCATATTATAATTGCCAATGTGGAAGAAAGGGTTTTTCAAGCAGGACTAGCAGCCAGAGCATGCTCAGTTTGGGGAGCAGGTAAGAAATGAAGCCAATTAGAGTGGTCTCTCTTCCATGGATACTCTTTCAGATCTTGACCAGGGACCAGAGCTCCCCTGATCTAGTTTTAGAGGGTGGTGGTGTGGCAGGGCATGTGTGCTCATTTGTGTCCAACTCTTTGCAACCCCACAGACTGCAGCCCACCAGGCTCCTCTGTCCATGGGGTTTCCCAGGCAAGAATACTGGAGAGGGTTGCCATTTCCTACTCCAGCGGATCTTTCTGACCCAGGGATCAAACCTGTGTCTCTTGTGTTTCCTGCATTGGCAGGTGGATTTTTTACCACTGGTGCCACCTTAGAGGGTGGTGACCTGATATGAAGAGAGAAGACCCAATCTCTAATTGCAGCCTGAAAAGTGAAAGTCGCTCAGTCATGTCCAACTCTTTGCAACTCCATGGACTGTATCGTCCAGGGAATTTTCCAGGCCAGAATACTGGAGTGGGAAGCTTTTCCCTTCTTCAGGGGTATCTTCCCAAACCAGGATCAAACCCAGGTCTCCTGCATTGCAGGCGGATTCTTTACCAGGAGCCACAAGTGAAGCCCAAGAAAACTGGAGTCGGTGGCCTATCCCTTCTCCAGTGGATCTTCCCTACCCAGGAATGGCACTGGGGTCTCCTGCATTGCAGGTGGATTCTTTACCAACTGAGCTATGAGGGAAGCCCATAAATTGAAGTATAAGCAATTTAAATTAGTGGCTAGAAAAACTTCCCAGTCCTAGGGTTGAAACAGGTTTCTGAGAGGTTCTGCAAACAAGTTCCTATCAGTAGGGAATTACCTTGTAATTATGTGAATATTTAAAAACTGCTTTAGTACTGAGTTTCATTATAAAACTGATATAAAGAATTAACATACCTTTCCATTGTTTGTTTATCCTTTATGGTACTCACTACTATTTACATCATGTAAACAGGTTTTATTTTTATATATTAAAAATTCTTATCAATGTCTGTAAATATTAAAATAAATTCCCTTGCACATCTTAGCACAAACTCGGCAGTCTTTCCACTGCTGATTCTCTTAAGGTTCCAGACTCCCTTTTATCACCTTCAATTCAATCCTGACTTTCTCAACTCCCATTCTGCCTTTAATTGGGTCTGGTTAAGACCCATGCTTTGTTCATAAATGATTCTGTTATTTTTGTGATATTATAAAATAAAAGCAGAAAATCAATGTGAATCTTATGTCAAATATTAAATTCTAATTTTGGTTCAAAGTAATAGATGATCAAAGATAGCCAAGTTTAAATACCATTTACATCACTGGAGATGTAATCTTTTATTAAACTGTAGCAATGATCAAATCTTTTATAGAAAAAGCCAAAACCATGTTATCCCACTAGGAAAATTGTGACCTAGACCAGAGTCAGAATAGAATATGGTCTGAAGTGAAGAGATGGTAAAAATTGAACCTGGTTAAACATGACCTTGTGTCAGCCATAGACATCCAAGTGGTATCTGAATGGGCATTTAAGCTAGGAGATGTTGATCAATGAATGCTCATGTAGCGATTAAGATGCACCACATTTAAACAGTACAGAAATAGTGTTTTTTAAAAAGTACATTAAAAAAGTACACCTACTTATAGGTCTTAGAACATAATAAATAGAATGCCAAAGCAAACAAATACCCTCAAAACAAATCCCATCCACACACAAACCAAAAAAAAAAAAAAAGCCAAAGGAAAGCATTTTAAATTACTTTATCAAAATTAAGAAACTTAACACTTAAAGTTCAATAAAAATTTATATAACTGATTTCAGTAGATGTCTGAATTGGAAGTGTTGATTTTAGGCTTCTTTTTAATTGCTACTATGGTAAAATTTAGCTCTTGGGAATTTAAACCGGACATTGGGTAACAAGGCCTAATTTGAGCCACTGTCAGATCATACTATATATCCTATCTCAAAGGATGAATACTGATGTTCAGGAATGTCCTGAAACAACTGAATTCTAAAGGCATACAGAACCACTCAAGGTGAAATTTTAAATGGGCACATTTCAAACTTTTTTTAAAAAACGACATTCTTGGAATGACTTTTCTAAATGAGCAAAAATTTTAAAAAGCTCAGTTTAAATGAAGTCTTCCATTCTAATGTGGGAATAATTTGAGGTGTGGGGGTGATATCATATCATTAGCAGTATTTATATTCCACTGCTTACGAGTACAAAAAAAAGTTGAGATAACTGTGAACCAAAGAGTAATGTTTTGTACAAACATGGATTTAGACGTATATGTTTCAACAAATCACAGTAAACAATATTCACACTAAACAAAACTATCAAGGAGTAAAATTATTGAAATTCTCAGAATTTAAACTCTGAGTTTAAATAATAAACAACCTCAGCACTGTTAAAAGCAAACGTTACATTCCAATCATGAAAGATGCTAATACCAATGTTGCACTATTTGTAATTTTTAAAGGAAGGTACAAAGATCCCAATTGTTCAACAGCAGGGAACAGGTGAAGTAAAGAATAAATTTCAGTGTTCAACATACATAATGATGCCCATAATATAGACTGCTTGGTTAAAATATAAAAAGATGACTGAAAACAATATGCAAAGTGAAGGATGCCAGAAGCAGAAGGCTGCATTTCATGCTCCTATTTGTATGAAATGTCCAGAGTAAGCCAAACCAGAGACAGAAAATAAAGTGGTTGCAAGGGCTTGGGAGGAGGGAATTGAGAGGTAAAGGGTTTCTTTTTGGGGTGATGGAAATATTCTGAAATTACATAGTGATGATAGTTGTAAAACACTTTGAATATACTAAAATGACTAAACTGGACACTTCAAATTCATTAAAATAAATTTTATGTTAATAGAAATTTTAATTTAAAAAAAGCTGTGTACGTGTATCCATGTGTATAGAAGTCACTGGTAGAAAGGGGTAGAGGAAGAAGGTACCTGTGTGTGGCCTTATAACAAATACACCAATCTATTTGAAGGGATCTATGTGGGGAGTGGAATCTGAGGGGAGGGCAAAATCACTTCAATTTGTTTTCTCTGGGCAAAAAAAGTACTATGTTATTTTTCCCTCTATTAAAATCCTTCCTAATATTCCTCATCTCAGACTAAAAATACAGATGTTCCAGCAGTTTGTTTTTCCTCCCATAGTCCCCCCATGCTTTAAAATAGAATTTCCTGACATAATTTACATATCATAAAATCTGATTTTAAGTGTACATCCTACTGATTTTAGTAAACTTACAGTTGCACAACAACGGAACTCAAAAAGTTCCGTTCTGCTCATTCAGTCAATGCCCACTTCCACGCAACTATTAGCTTATCTCTAGAGATTGCTCTTTCTCAGAAATTTATATAAATGAAATCATGATATGTGATCTTTCAGTTTTTCTTTTACTTAGCATATTTTCAAGTCATCCATGTTGAAACATCTTATCAAGAATTATTTCTATTTATTGCTGTATAGAGCTATTACTTTTTATTATAATGATGCTGTGTAATCAGAAAAAGAAATAAAAAGACATTTCCATTTTGCAAATTAAATCATATAAAATAATAGGTCTTTGGGGATCACTGATGGCTAAGAGAAAAAAAGTCCTGCAATATTATAAGAAATTACAAAACTGAAAACTGCAAGTAAATGTGTCATTAAATTTTATAAAGACATTTATTTAAAATATATTTACCTAGGAAAAAATGAAATAACCATACTATTTTCTCTCCTTTTATGAGAATCAGAGCAGGTTAGGTAGGTATAAATTTACAAGTATCTCAAATGTTTCTACTGAGTACTTCCTTTGTTTCCTCCTATTTAAAATTTCTTTCCTGCTGCAAGTGTTGCAAAGCTATTTAGAAAACCTTAATATGTAATTAATTAATCTACAAGCAATCAGCAGATTTAGTAGCAGTTACGGGAGAACAAATTATATATGCAAAGTAAGCCTAAATAATTAATAATTAAACTCACAAAAAAATGTAACATCTGAACCTAATAGAACCTAATGTGCTCAAGAAAGTAATTGTGCTTTTAAATTAGGAGAACAGCTTTGTGTTTAATTAGTTTTTATTTGAGTATGTAATCATTTAAATTTATTTGTATAAACATGGAACACTGTGCTCCATCAGCAGGTAATGTTCTTTATTAAC
Source organism: Oryx dammah (assembly GCF_014754425.2). Taxonomy (NCBI): domain Eukaryota; kingdom Metazoa; phylum Chordata; class Mammalia; order Artiodactyla; family Bovidae; genus Oryx; species Oryx dammah. The sequence continues at coordinate 54,856,890 of NW_024070189.1, read as the reverse complement.
TAGACTAGGAACTTAATGGGCAAGAAGAAATATTCCTATCTGTGATGCAAAAATCAGAACTATATATCGTTTTGATTTCATTCTTCAGGTTTTAAGGTCCCTACTCTGAGACAATAATGCAATACTACTATAAAACACTTGGCAAAGTAATCTGGCAGTCTCTAGAAATCAATAATTTAATATCTAATGCTTTATTTTCTACCTATTCCCCAGTTACAAAAAGTATTCATGAACAAAGTACCTTATTGAAATTCAAGTAATAATAATGTATTAAAATTCAGACTTCAATAATTTGGATGGTGGCTGAAGTAGAGTTGATTAAAAGTCGATTATTTCTTCCTTGGTGGTATAAATAAGAACCTACATTGTGGACAAAGTGGTGAGGACAGGATTTAAGATGTTTGAAAGGAAACACTATATGCTTGACAAGTGAATGACAGATCATATTTATTCATTAAAGTATAGGAACCAATTTTTCCTTATGGTATTTCCAATCAACCTTGATATCTTGTTATTGCCACTCTTTTTCCCAAACCCTAAATACATCCTAAAAAGAAAAAAAGAAACTCATTATTAATTACTATATTTGAAAAGGTACTTATGTTTTTGCCTTGATACTACATGTTTCACTCTTAAAGTTATTTTGAAATAAGGATATTATTAGATACAAATTGCTTGAGAAATAACTGTAAGCTTTTTTCCCAAATAAATTAAGATTTTTAATAAGCGAGTTCATTTGGTGACCAGTAATTGGAATCTGACACTACAAAATGAATGAGTGGATACTTGGGAGGATATATTTCACTTGGGGCCACGATTTGGGGAGGAAGCTTGCTCTAGCTAAAGTTTTGAAGGAAGGCCCAGTGCTATTCTGTTCATGTGTGTGTACCAAGCTGTGTTTTTCAGATAACCTTTGGCCCTACTTTATGAAAGGCCAAGCACTGTGTCACTTATATATTTTTCCTCCCACAGGGCAAGTTAAGCAAACTGTCTGAGTCATTACATTAGACTTGCTCTATATGAAAACAGGCAGATCTCAAAATGTTATCGTGATGCCCGTAATTCTTCATGATTGCATAAGAGTATCCTGTAAGATAACATTATAGAGATAACTGTCCTTAGTTTTGATAATATTTACTATATTTTATAAGTGTATTTTGATATACTTAGTATATTTGAGTTGAGCAATGCCTATTAGAGTTGTAAAAAGTCATATGCATAGTACTTAGATCCTATCCAATATCAGGTCATTAGATATATTTTAAACAATTCTCTTTGATTGGATGGGTAGCATCTGAGGATAGTTAGGATTTAAAGATTTACAGAATTTTTCATTATCTGCATAACTATATCTGGTGAAAGAATGCCTATTTCTATAAGTTTTGTTATACAGCTCTTGAAACATCCATTGATAAATGCAGTATTACAGCAAAGTTGTAAAATACACATTTACACTATATGGAAAATCAACTACATGTCCTTGGCATACACGTGCTTGCATAAATGACACACTAGCTTGAGTGAGTGAACCTGCAAACTCCACTCCCAGGCAGTTTTACTCAGAGACAGTGAACACGCAAGCTTTTAGTAATGCTGTGAGCATCTCCAGTATTTAAAGGTACAAGCATGTTTCGGCATAAAATGGGTGTAAAAGCAAACCATATGCTCTTCCTGATACTTAATTGAACCAGTAGAAAAAAGTTACCACATAGTATTCTTGAGCCACAGTATATCTGTTTTTTAAGTATACACAAATATGGCTATATCTACTGTATTTTTGATTTGAGTTTTACAAAGGGGAAATTTTGGCTACATATGACTCTTCATGAGCTCAACTCTTACTTATATCAAAGGCAGCTCCACTGTATAGCTGTTTTGACAAAATAGCTAATAATAAAATAGTTTTGCAACTGATTATTTTGGGATTAAATAAAAGAGAGCTACCAACAAAAATCTCGACATCACTGATTTAAGGTAAATGTTATTTTGTTGGAGGTGGAGGCAAAAAATAAGAAAACAATTTGATTCATTTGGGGAATCTGGCTGAAGATTAATGGTCTTAAGTTTAACCAACAGTGGAAGATTTTAACACCCAGCACATCATCTACCCTCTTCATTAGGAATAACTGGATACTAACAGAAGGCACTCATGACATTCATCTTAGGAAGAACTGTTTACATTTATAAAATGAATTGAAAAAGGCAAAAAAAAAAAAAAAATACTATCCAAGGACTGTAATAAAAATATTCTAAAACAATTTGCTAAGTTTAAAAACCCAGGCAAAAACTAATTATCAGTGAGTGCACCCCTCCAGAAGATTAAATACTAATGAAGAAAAACAAACTATGTAATTCCAGAGATCAGAAATCATGATCTTCTTGTAAGTAGTATGTTTTTTATTAATCTTTTATGGTTGAAAACTAGCTCTAAAAAAGAACTGAGAATATGTCAGCTTGGCATTTCTTTCTAGTCTGAAAGTCTCCTCTTAAATAAAAAAAGCAATACTTCCTCCCAATAGGGCACCTTTTTCATGACTGATCTTTGTCCAAAATTAGAAGCAGTTTCTCCAGAAAAAGCCTATCAGTACACCAGATACAGTATTTCCTTATAGATTTTTTAAACAAGAGCATGACAACATTAATGAAATAAGTTTAATACAAGAAAATAATGCTGTAACTCAAAACAAACTGTTTTGTTTAATCTCACTTATTTTTTTTTGATTCTATACTAGATGACCACTATTCTTAAAGCTTAGAATAAATTGGGAATACAAGTCAAAACCAGAGCCTAATTAAATAAAATGCAACACTGAAAATCTTGGTTTGACAATAGGAACACCGAAAATCTTGGTTTGTCAATAAACTCAACAACACAGTTTAAATTAATTGGGAAAATTTTAATCAATAAGCATCAAACACACTTTACATTGGGAACTGCAATACTGAAATTGTGACATTTTAAATATTTTCCTCAAAGAAGGTTAGTGATTATCTTTTTCCTGGGAAACATGGAAATCCAACTATAACATTAATGTGGCCAGTCTAGGACTATGTTTTAGTTAATGCTAATATTTAAACAGATATTCACATTCCATGTCTACAATAAGGTAGACTGTGAACTACCTGTATTGCTGAATTTTGGCCAAAATTCCATGAGATAATTTAGAGGAACGTCAAATTTCTGAAGTGCAAACTCATAAAACTTCACATTGGGATCGCTTTTTTGCTTCAGTTGCATCTGACTCAACAATACAGGCAAGTTTACTTTCCTAATTACTTGGAAAAATATTTCTCCAATAAGTCCTGTGTCTTCTTTACTATGGATTGTTTTTAAGATATCAGCTCTGTGGTTAGTTTCCCACAGTTGATAAAAATCTATCAAAAACACCATAATATACAATTAGCAAGGGAAAAGGTTGTTTTTCTAAGGCTGTAGGAACAGGAAAGAAATAGCACTTCTTATTTGTATAAGCACATACACCTTTTAAATCTAGTCATACTGCATAAATCCAATATAGTATTCAAAAGTTCTATAAAAATGAACCAAAGATACTTATTTACTTCCACTGCTCCAAGAGTCAAATATTAGATCTGCATGAGAGTTGCACTGTAGCCATTTGCTGGTCCGATTGAAGAGTTCAAAGTCCTTTTTGTTATTTGGCCCAATGATGTCTACATCCCAGATAAATTCAGTTCAAAAAACGGAAATTAGGGCGAAGACTCCATATAACAAAGCACAAGGATATGCTACTAGAAGTTGCTGTCCTTCCATGGCTAATGCAGAAATAAAAATTTTGGAAGCAGAAAAACTACACCATCCAATAATTCCAGCAGTAAGAATGATTCCTACCATTCCTCTGTAACAGACAAAGAAAAATGGAGAGGGAAGAGAAAAAGCAGAAGATGAGATTAGTTATGTAAGAGTACTACCATAACCAATTCTTAAGTACTTAAAAATTAAATCACATGTAGATGTCTACAGAAATAACCAAGATCTTTCTTCAAATGCTGATGTATCTCAGTTAATTCAATTATTTCATGTGATAAAAAGCTTATCTGTAACATATTTTGCTTCTTAATATAGCACAATTTCTCAAACTTGGCAGCACTGACATTTGGCCTATGTGTGCTTCTGCTCTGAGGGCTGTTCTGTTTATCATTAGGACATTCAGCAGCATCCCTGGCCTCTAGCCATAAAATACCCATTGTACCTCTGCCCCTTCAGAGTTATGATAATTAAAATTGTCTCCAGACATTGCAAAGTATCCCCTGGTAGCAAAACTGCCCCTGCCTGGAAAACACTGTTTTAGTAGAAACACTGTCTTTAAAATTCAAATATAAACATATCAATTTTAACAAATGAGAAGAGTGAAACAGTTTCTACACTGAAAATCTGAAGCATTTTCATCCAAAACAGGGACACTGTAAGGCCATCACCCTTCCAAATCTCTAGTATCAGTTGATACATACTCTTCTGCTATGCCTTCTTTTCCACTCTAGGTATAACAAAGCTCAATCTTTCCTGATGTCTAGCACTAGCCAGAACGAGGGGACTGAACTACTGAGACAGCATCTGTCCACTGGCCGTAAGAAGCAACTTCATGAGCAGTAATATATACCTCTCTCTTTAATCCTTAAAATCCTTAAAATATTATTTTAAAATACCACAACTTTAAAGCTGTGTACAAGGATATTTGAGAACACAGTAGGCTAGAAACAGTCTCTTGACATAAAAAGTTCCAGTTTTAGTTAAGAATCTACTAAATAGAGAATATGCATTTATTATTCATTCACTTATATATGCCTGATATAGTTAAGAAATAAGATGTTGAGAAGGTAAGTATAATTTGAACAACCTGACCTCTTCCATTCAATATTTAGGTTAACAATCATCTCTGTTCAATTTGTTTATGGACACTGGTAAGTTTACCTAAAACTAGTGAAATTCCTTATTATATGGCAAGAAGACATGGTATAAATGATTTTTAAATTTATTATCACTTCCGTTATTCATCACTGAAAAGTATGTAACACAGTCTTCATTTATAACAGCCACCATCTGTTTGTTGAATCAGTGATTTACCTCAAATTGAGAGTGAACTAAACTGTATTACACAGAATTGGTCAATCAACTCCCAAAATAAAGATCAGTACTTACTGCAAAGAAAATATCACTGCGAAGCTGGAAAGCAGGATCATAGGAAGAAGACAATATCCAAGGACACTTGCCACACAACCAAATGAAACACCAGTCATACTCATTAAGTTTAATAAACAAAACATTCCTAGGCATCCAATTGCACTGATTCCATATACGTAGCCAAACTGGATTTTGCCAGCCTATGGGTAACAAAAAGATGACATGTTAGAGGGCAAAGAAAGTTACTTTGGGCTTCTTTCACCTAAAATGGTACTTGTAGAAGATATTTAATTTGTGAGGATTAAAATCCACAGAGGTATCTATTCTTTATATAGGGAAGTAAAACAGTGAGCAAACTGCCTTTTATATCTTTCTTAAGAAATTTAAAGTACCCACCTCTCAACACACAGATATTCAGGATTTCATTTTCTAGCTACCATTTGAGTTTGGCATAGAATTCAACAAATAAAGATATAAACCATTGTAGAATCACCTCAAGTCATAGATTTCTAAAAATAAATATGGCCGATTTTAAGCAAATAAACTACCAAAACAAGATGGAAAGTCATTCAAATATTTGGATAGTAGCTAATATCACTTGAACACACCCAACTCCACCAAAATTGCCCTGAAACAACTTATTTTCATTGGCAGATATAGTCATAATCATTTTAACAGCAGAAATAATTTCATCGACTTTGCTGCTGCTGCTGCATCACTTCAGTTGTGTCCAACTCTGTGCAACCCCAGAGATGGCAGCCCACCAGGCTCCCCCATCCCTGGGATTCTCCAGGCAAGAACACTGGAGTGGGTTGCCATTTCCTTCTCCAATGTGTGAAAGTGAAAAGCAAAAGTGAAGTCGCTCAGTCGTGTCTGACTCTTAGCGACCCCATGGACTGCAGCCTACCAGGCTCCTCTGCCTGTGGGATTTTCCAGGCAAGAGTACTGGAGTGGGGTGCCACTGCCTTCTCTGATCATTGATTTTATATGGGTGTTAAAGGAATTAGGAGAAAGGAAGCCAGGATTAGCAGGGAGCCAGGGTTCTGTGGGGAGGGGAGGAAAAAAGTGATTAACTACTGGATAAGAGGGTAATGGAAGATATTTTCTTCTTTCATTATTTTTCCAAATTGTTGGTTGCTTTATACAGTTCTCTGACAAACAAGCAAAAACTTTAAAAATTTTCTGCTCTTACAAAAGACATCACTAAACAATCTTAGGATAATAAACATGAGCTTAATTGGAGTTAGTACTCTTAGTCACACTACGTGAACAGTCTATTTAGGTCATGCTATCACTAAAATCAGTCTGCGAAAAAGCCTTTAAAAAGTTCTGGTTTGTCACCCATCTGACATACGAAACTCAATTATGAAAATACCTCTACAGATTACATTAATGGAAAACTCCCTGGGATTTTTGTTAGAATACTTGTTTGTAAATATTTGATTAAGAGTGTAGAAGTTTAAAAGGTTTATTAATAATAATAAAATCTGACACTGGGTACAATGCATGAAAACTCTGAATAGTATATTCAAAATACTTTGAAAAGTATTCTCATATAACCTGTCTTAATCTCCAAAACAATCTTGTTAGGTAGTTATTTATCAGAGGGAAGTGAAGGGTGAAATCAAGGGCAGATGAGAAGCACTGAGTTCATGCCTAGCTTTTCTGACTAAAAGTTCCATCTTTAATTCATTATATTGTTTATTTCTTCTAATTCAGAAGAGGACATAAGATAAAATAAAACAAACATTAAAAATTATATTTACAATTTCTCATTTTCAATATGCTCCAATATTCTTAGAGAGATGAGAGAGACTAAAACTTGTTGTCTTTTAATTTATCAATTCACTAAATATTAAAATAATATATAAGAAAGATCAGCACTTATGCAACAAAACTCTACTCAAGGGCAACTTAAAAAAAAAAAAAGGAATTCTGATGAGTGACTAAAGCCACATGTTATTTATTAACAATTTTCCCTAATAATTGGACCACTTATTGGAACAAGAAATGATTTCTGAATATACCATATTATCAATGGTGAAGGGACGAATATGTATAAACTTTAACAACTTGATACCTTTTAATACACATTAAAACTTGATGTAAAAGAAGAGTCTTAATAAAGGCTCTTGGTGGAATATTTAAATTCCATTCTTTAATCTCACACTGAGAGCTCCAACTAGAATCTTACCAGTAACAATGTAGCTCCAAAAGCAAGGCAAAAAACCATTGGTCCTGCCAAATCAGTCTCATTCATGATGCTGCCATCTGCTACTTTCAAGGGGTGTAAAACTGTGAGTGTTTTTTGCCAGATGTGGTCAAAATTGATACCCAATTCTGAAGAAAAAGAAAATAAGAAAGTCAATCAGGATTTGTGATATACTTTCAGTTTACCAGAATTTATATTGTAACAGGGTGAAAACAAAATGAAACAACCAGTATCAAAAAAGTGATCTAGCAACATCAGATATTATTTTAGTGAGCCCTCAATCAGTCTTTACTGATTACGGTGCTTATTCCACAAATATAAAATCTCTGGTTTGGTATTAGAAAAAGGTAAGGACATAATGAATCAGGCACTCTGAGCTAGGCCTTTATAGCAAAGAATACACAGACAGCATTCACAATAAGGGGCTCTATACCCGGGGCTTCAGAAACACAGGCGGCCCTGCAAAAACGTATACAAAACTATGTATTCTATGTATGTATGTGCATTTTTCTGAGAAGAGTATGCATAGCTTTCACTGGACTTCCAAAGGGTATCTCATCTCCCCCCAAATTTTTAGAACTATTGCTTTTGGGGTTTGGAGATACAATTTGAACAACACCGTACACTGATGTTACCAGCTCCATCAGTTTGTTTTCATGCAGAACAGTCAATACCATGCTATTTCCTCTCATTTCTTCCACTGATAGAACTGCATCAATAATCTAAAGCAAAAGTTACTCTGCTCACATACTGACATACTTTATTATCACTACATAAACATCTATTTAAAAAAGTCTGGTTCTCTCTGGCTCAGTGTTTTTCAAAATGAGTCACTTAGTAGAAACTTTTTTCCTACAACCTTATTCTTTTAAAGACAAGAGGAACTTCTTCAAACAAAGATTTACTTCCACCATCTGGATATTATAGAGTACTATCAAGAGTTGCAACTGACTGTACCTTCTAATAAAGGTGGTTCATCCTCAAAGTTGTTTCCATAGAATGGCTGAGGTGCAGTTGGAGTATACGCCTGAGTTGGCTGGAAAATCTGCCCCGTGTATGGCTGTTGTGGCTGCATCATGTCTGCGGGGACAAACCGGCCTTGGTGCGAGTAGTCATAGCCAGCATACTGTCTAAAAAGCCAAGTAAAGTTACATGCCTCAGAATTATGTCAACATCCAAATCTGATATCCCTGACAGGCAAGAAATATGTCATGCAATTTCCAGAGTATCTACTTTGCCAGTTTTTATAAATCGTGGTTGAAATTAACTACTAAGATCAAGCTAATTATCTACAATAAGACAGATGGCTCATGGTGGAGAGTTCTGACAAAATGTGGTCCACTGGAGAAGGGAATGGCAAGCCACTTCAGTATTCTTGCCTTGAGAACCCCATGAACAGTAATGAAAAGTCAAAAAGATAGAACACTGAAAGAGGAACTCCCCAGGTCGGCAGGTGCCCAACATGCTACTGGAGATTGGTGGAGAAATAACTCCAGAAAGAATGAAGAGACGGAGCCAAAGCAAAAACAACACCGAGTTGTGGATGTGACTGGTGATGGAAGCAAGGCCCAACGCTGTAAAGAGCAATATCGCATAGAAACCTGGAATGTTAGGTCCATGAATCAAGGCAAATTCGAAGTGGTCAAACAGGAGATGGCAAGAATGAACGCTGACATTTTAGGAATCAGCGACCTAAAATGAACTGGAATGGGTGAATTTACATCAGATGAGCATCATATCTACTACTGTGGGCAAGAATCCCTTAGAGGAAATGGAGTAGCTATCATACCCAACAAGAGTCTGAAATGCAGTACTTGGATGCAGTCTCAGAAACGAAAGAATGATCTCTCTTCATTTCCAAGGCAAACCATTCAATATCATGGTAATCCAAGTCTATGTCCAGACCAGTAATGCTGAAGAAGCTGAAGTTGAAAGGTTCTATGAAGACCTAAAAGACCTTCTAGAACTAACACCCCAAAAAGATGTCCTTTTCATTATCAGTTCAGTTCAGTTGCTCAGTCGTGTCCGACTCTTTGCAACCCCATGAATCGCAGCACGCCAGGCCTCCCTGTCCATCACCATCTCTCGGAGTTCACTCAAACTCATGTCCATCGAGTCGGATATGCCATCCAGCCATCTCATCCTCTGTCATCCCCCTTTTCTCCTGCCCCCAATCCCTCCCAGCATCAGTCTTTTCCAATGAATCAACTCTTCACATGACGTGGCCAAAGTACTGGAGTTTCAGCTTTAGCATCATTCCTTCCAAAGAACACCCAGGGCTGACCCCCCTTAGAATGGACGGGTTGGATCCCCTTGCAACCAAGGGACTCTCAAGAGTCTTCTCTAACACCACAGTTCAAAAGCATCAATTCTTCGGCGCTCAACTTTCTTCACAGTCCAACTCTCACATGCACACGTGACCACTGGAAAAACCATAGCCTTGACTAGACGGAACTTTGTTGGCAAAGTAATGTCTCTGCTTTTCAATATGCTATCTAGGTTGGTCATAACTTTTCTTCCAGGGGTAAGTGTCTTTTAATTTCATGGCTGCAATCACCATCTGCAGTTTTTTTGGAGCCCCAATAAATAAAGTCTGACACTGTTTCCACTATTTCCCCATCTATTTCCCATGAAGTGATGGGACCAGATGCCATGATCTTTGTTTTCTGAATGTTGAGCTTTAAGCCAACTTTTTCACTCTCCTCTTTCACTTTCATCAAGAGGCTTTTGAGTTCCTCTTCACTTTCTGCCATAAGGGTGGTGTCATCTGCATATCTGAGGTTATTGATATTTCTCCTGGCAATCTTTATTCTAGCTTGTGTTTCTTCTAGCCCAGCGTTTCTCATGATATACTCTGCATATAAGTTAAATAAGCAGGGTGACAGTGACAATATACAGCCTTGACGTACTCCTTTTCCTATTTGGAAACAGTCTGCTGTTTCATGTCCAGTTTTAACTGTTGCTTTCTGACCTGCATATAGGTTTCTCAAGAGGCAGGTTAGGTGGTCTGGTATTCCCATCTCTTTCAGAATTTTCCACAGTTTATTGTGATCCACACAGTCAAAGGCTTTGGCATAGTCAATAAAGCAGAAATAGGTGTTTTTCTGGAACTCTCTTGCTTTTTCAATGATCCAGCAGATGTTGGCAATTTGATCTCTGGTTCCTCTGCCTCTTCTAAAACCAGCTTGAACATCTGGAATTTCACAGTTCATGTATTGCTGAAGCCTGGCTAGGAGAATTTTGAGCATTACTTTACTAGCATGTGAAAGTGAAAGTGAAAGTGAAGTTGCTTAGAGATGAGTGCAATTGTGCGGTAGCTTGAGCACTCTTTGGCATTGCCTTTCTTTGGGACTGGAATGAAAGGCGACTTTTTTCAGTCCCATGGCCACTGCTGAATTTTCCAAATTTGCTGGCATATTGAGTGCAGCACTTTCACAGCATCATCTTTCAGGATTTGGACTAGAATGCAAAAGTAAGAAGTCAAGAAACACCTGGAGTAACAGGCAAATTTGGCCTTGGAGTACACAATGAAGCAGGGAAAAGGCTCATAGAGTTCTGCCAAGAGAATGCAATGATCATAGCAAACACTCTCTTCCAACAACACAAGAGAATGCTCTACACATGGACATCACCAGACGGTCAACATCGAAATCAGACTGATGAGATTGTTTGTAGCCAAAGATGAAGAAGCTCTATACAGTTTGCAAAAACAAGACAGGGAGCTGAGTGTGGCTCAGACCATGAACTCCTTATTGGCAAATTCAGACTGTAATTGAACAAAGTAGGAGAAACCACTAGACCACTCAGGTATGACCTAAATCAAATCCCTTACAATTATACAGTGGAAGTGGGAAATAGATTTAAGGGACTAGATCTGATAGACAGAGTGCCTGATGAACTATGGATGGAGGTTCGTGACACTGTACAGGAGACAGGGACCAAGACCATCCTCAAGAAAAAGAAATGCAGAAAAGCAAAGTGGCTCTCTGAGGAGGCCTTACAAATAGCTGAGAAAAGAAGAGAAGCAAAAAGCAAAGGAGAAAAGGAAAGATATACCCATTTGAAAGCAGAGTTCCAAAGAATAGCAAGGAGAGATAAGAAAGCCTTCCTCGGTGATCAATGCAAGGAAATAGAGGAAAACAATAGAATGGGAAAGACTAGAGATCTCTTCAAGAAAATTAGAGATACCAAGGGAACATTTCATGCAAAGATGGGCTCAATTAAGGACAGAAATGGTATGGACCTAACAGAAGCAGAAGACATTAAAAGAGGTGGCAAGAATACACAGAACTGTACAGAAAAGATCTTCATGGCCCAGATAATCACAATGGTGTGATCACTCACCTAGAGCCAGACATCCTGGAATGTGAAGTCAAGTGAGCCTTAGGAAGGATCACTATGAACAAAGCTAGTGGAGGTGATGGAATTCCAGTTGAGCTATTTCAAATCCTAAAAGATGATGCTGTGAAAGTGCTGCACTTAATATGCCAGCAAATTGGGAAAACTCAGCAGTTTCTACAGGACTGGAAAAGGTCAGTTTCCATTCCAATGCCAAAGAAAGGCAATGCCAAAGAATGTTCAAACTACCACACAAATGCAGTTATCTCACACGCTAGTAAAGTAATGGTCAAAATTCTCCAAGCCAGGGTTCAACAGAACGTGAACTGTGAAATTCCAGATGTTCAAGGTGGTTTTAGAAAAGGCAGAGGAACCAGAGATCAAATTGCCTACATCTGCTGGATCATCAAAAAAGCAAGAGAGTTCCAGAAGAACATGTACTTCTGCTTTATTGACTATGCCAAAGCCTTTGACTGTGTGGATTACAACCAACTGTGGAAAATTTGAGAGATGGGAATACCTGATCACCTAACCTGCCTCTTGAGAAATCTGTACGCAAGTCAAGAAGCAACAGTTAAAACTGGACATGGAACAACAGACTGGTTCCAAATAGGGAAAGGAGTACATCAAGGCTGTATATTGTGACCCTGCTTATTTAATTTATATGCAGAGTACAACATGAGAAACGCTGGGCTGGAGGAAGCACAAGCTGGAATCAAGATTGCTGGGAGAAATATTAATAATCTCAGATATGCAGATGATACCATCTTATGGCAGGAAGCGAAGAACTAAAGAGCCTCTTGATGAAAGAGGAGAGTGAAAAAGGTGGCTTAAAACTGAACATTCAGAAAACTAAGATCATGGCATCTAGTCCCATCACTTCATGGCAAATAGATGGGGCAACAGTGGAAATAGTGGCAGACTTTATTGTTTGAGGCTCCAAAATCACTGCAGATGGTGACTGCAGCCATGAAATAAAAAAGATGCTTACTCCCTAGAAGGAAAGTTATGACCAACCTAGAGAGCATATTAAAAAGCAGAGACATTACTTTGTCAACAAAGGTCCATCTAGTCCGTCTATGCTTTTTCCTGTGGTCATGTATGGATGCGAGAGTTGGACTATAAAGAAAGCTGAGTGCTGAAGAATGGATGCTTTTGAATATGTTATTTTTTGGAAGTGCATCAATGTCTTTAAGAACAATCATCGATTTCAAACAGTGAAAAATAGGAAGCATCTTTCTTGTGAAAGCTTTCTGAATAGAACATAATTAACACACCTTGCATTTGAATAGTTCTTTTAAATTTTTTAAGTAAATGTACACTTATTATCTCTGTTGCTATGTACTGTAACAAATCTTATTCTTTAGAAGCAGACCTGGTATGGCTTTTCTAGTAATGCAAACAACAGAAGAATATTGAAGCGGAACAGAAGAATACTGAAGCAATAGCTTTTAATGATTTGTTTCACCATGTTCTGGAAAAGTATGACCTATCTATCAGTAGGACTAATCCAATTACACAGTAAGAAAGAAAGAAGGAATTATTTTAAAGGTAAGACATTTTAAAAATGAGAGCTGAGATGCCTTAGAGATCTTTTAGTCTCTAATTCTCTTTAAAAATTTACAGTCGCTTTTTCAAAAATATAAAAACCTAATGACCTCATTATTACTTGAGATTTTAAAGTTAAATCTAATTTTTAAATTAACTGAACATCTTGATTAAAAGCAAATCAAAGGTGGAATTCCTTGGTGATACAGTGGATGGGAGTTTCACCTGCCAGTGCAGGGGATACTGGGCTCGATCCCTGGTCTGGGAAGACTGACTGTGCTGAAGAGCAACTAGGCCCACAGGCCTCGACTGCTAAGCCCAAGTGCGCCGCAACTCGTGAAGCCCGTGTACCGAGGGCCTGTGTTCTGCAACCAGAGAAGCCGCCGCAGTAAGACGTTTGTGCACTGCAACAAAGAGTAACTCTTGCTCGCTGCAACTAGTGAAAGCCTACCTGCAACAATGAAGATCCAGTGCAACCAAAAATTAATTAATTTAAAAAACCAATTAATTAATTAAAATTTCAACTACACATAGCTCGTATTCTCTTATCATGCTAGTCCAATACATGCTTAAAAATGCTATTTATTTTTCTGGCTATAAAATATATTGTTAGAATGCACTGCAGCAATATTTTAATGGCAAAAAACAGAAACCAAAACAATATAAATATATATCTGTAACTACACTGTGACATGGGCATAGATTACTATGCATCTGTTAAACAGAATGAGGTGGTTTTGTAGATACCCGAAAGAAATGATAATCAAAAACATTTAGTGGAGAAGGAAAAAACCTAATATTCAGGAACTTCTCTGGTGGTCCAGGGGTTAAAGACTCCAGTGCAGGTTCATGCTATGCAGTGTGGCCAAAAAAACGCACAAATAAATAAATACAAATTTTAAAACAGAAAAAAACTGAAAGGCAGAATAGTATGCATCATATGCACCCACTGTGACTATGCTTTTTAGACTATATATGCACATCTAGGTATATGTGTTTTATATACATATACATTATATACACAATTATATAGGTAAAGGGACCCAAAAACAGGTGAAGTAAGACACTTAATTTTCAGATTATAATCTTTTGTACCTTTAAAAATCCTATATAGTTATATTTGTTGAAATTCATTAACTCTGTTACATGTAATATATAGCTACTGAAATTTCCCAAAACATACATAATAACTTTCTGAATAGTACTGTGTAAAGTGTTTAATGTGACTTGCCTCACATTATTCTCACTACTCTAGAAGGTTAATTTTATCATCCTCTTCATTACCAAAATGTGTAAACTGATATTTGGGTTAAAATGATTTGTCCACAAATGATCTGTGCAAGGATTCAAAACCAGACTTTCTAATTCCAGTAGCTAGCTCTTATAACAACTGTAATAAAAATCACCTTCAACTCCTATCTGACATCAACATCTGTTTTTTTTTTTTCTGTATATGCATTTCCCCAGTCATTTTGGTATGCAAATACCTTGATTACTATTTATTTACCTACTTACTTACACATACACACACACACACACACACACACAACCCCCAGGGGGCTAGCTGGCTGAATTAGGGTAAGAACTCACATCTTCTAATTTAGTAGAATACAGTATAGTGCCATCTCTCTAAGGATGTATCATAAATTCACCTTAGAGTTCATGGAACAAGTAGAAAAGCTCCATATGGAGGTTTGTACAATCTGCATAAACGGATTGTATTTTATTCTCTTTCTCCAGGGAAAGAAAGAGAATATAAATATGCATGCAAGAGAAAAAACAAAAAGAATGACATAAACCCATGGTTCTCAAACTCTTTCAACTTAGAACCCATTATACTCTTAAAATTTGTTATTGAGAACTAAAATTTTTTATGTGGGTAATATCTATCAATATTTTTTCATTTTAGAAATTAAAACAGAAATGTTTAAAATACTTATATGTTAAAGTAAGATTAAATCTATTATATATTACCATAAACTTTTTTAAATGAAAAAGCTATTTTTCAAGACAGCTGAAAATTCTTATATCTGCCTCTGTATTCCCTCTGTTGTGTGATATACCATTTAGTTGAAGTATCTGAAGAAAATCTAGTGTTGCAGACATGTGGTTGGAAAATAGAGTGTTTTAATAATCTTTTCAGATTATCATTAATATTCTTTCTGGTATATCAAAGCACAGACCAAAGTGATAGTTTTTTAAACTTAACTTGCAATGTGGCAATTGGAAAGAATGCTAATGAACTGTCTTGTATGTCTTGTACTTTGACTGGATCCTTTCTTTACTCATGTATAATTTGTAACATCATGCATTGGCCATTTAGAAAATATTAATATGAGTTATGCAGATGTTCCAAATATAGACTCACTTAATATGAAATACATGTATATAAATCATACTTGTTAATATCATCACTGATCTCATCAGAAAATAATTACTGGGAAGCTCACAATTTCACAGTGATGGATACAAGTTTTTCAAAATGCTTATTTTTGCCTGAAAATGTGAATCTGATCATTGGCCCCACATACTGTCAACTGCTTTCCTTGAAGTAACAGGTCACTTCATTCATTTTTCGAGAAATTATTTAAGTCTGAATAACCATAGTTTGTCTGTCAGATGTTCTTTCCAAAAAAAGGTTTCCGTGAAAAAGTGGCTGATTCAACTTGTGACTCAAACTGCATAGGTGCTTTTCCTAGAGATAATTATTATACTTTAGTATGAAGTAGAAGTGCTTTAGAACTGTTTCCCATTTTGTCACATAGAATATTTTTAAAATGTATATTGTCAAGGGTCAGGATTTAAAACAATAATTCTTACAGCTTCACCAAGGACATCTTTAAATGAAATGGCTTCACTCACCCCCCAACAAGTATGTGATGAAGAATACAATGATTACTAGAACAATTTGATGCCACTGTCTTGATTCACATTTGGGTACCAGCAGTTTTACCAATCATTGCTTTTGCAACATCAGTGCAAATGCCAACACGCCTAAAAAGGTATAAAATGTCTCACTGTGTGTGTGTTAACCATTCAGTCATGTCCGACTCTTTGCGACCCCATGTGACTGTAGTCCTCCAGACTCCTCTGTCCATGGGGATTCTCCCAGCAAGAGTACTGTAGTGGGTAGCCATGTCCTTCTCCAGAGGATCTTCCCGACCCAGGAATTGAACCTGGGTCTCTGGCATTGCAGGCAGATTCTTCACCATCTGAGCCACCGCAGAAGAGCAAAATGTCTCACTACTATTACAAAAATAGTTTTGATCTTTCCAAACCTCCTGGAAGGATCTCAAGGACACTCTGGGGTCTGTACACAACACTTCAGAATCACTGATACAGACCCATAAATTTCATGTAAGGAAGAGAAATAATGCAAGCAAATAAGAGCTTTAAATGAGGCACTATTATTCCTTCATCAGATGAAAGACAATACCATGGAATTTTACACTTTCCCTTTTCTGGCAGGATCTGCTCAGGAAAATGCCTGACTCACTCCTACTCATTTTAAACTAAAACATAATATGGTAGACATGACCTTTACAGACTAAATCAACACTTCTGCAGCAGGAAAAGTAGCAGATGAAACCAATGCTCTCAGTATCAGCAACAAAGACAAAGCCTCTTAACATACTGGGTTGACAACTTAAGCTGATCAAAATCCATAGGTAGTCCATAAAGGTATTATCAGTTAAAGGAAGATGAAAAAATACTAGCTTTCAGTGCTTTAAAAAATACATAGTTGGTATTTCTATATATTTCATACAAATATATAATACAATGTCTAATAAGACATTCATAAACCTCAGCAGATTGAGATCAAAGGTCCTTTTACTTTTGGGGTTTATTTTTTCTTATATGAATGTAAAGTACCCATAGTAGAAACTATGCAAAATGTTAAAGCTGACTTCATAGGGCAAATGTCGAACTATGAACTAATAATAACCCAAGTCAAACTTGAAGACAATCCAAGTCAGATTATATCTGAACCTGTATTTTCATCAATAGAGAGAGAGAAAAGTTAGCTGATCTTTGTTACCTAGTTGACATAACAAACAAAGTATTATTTGATACACTGAGATAAACATAAAAATGTCATTAAGGGGCAGATCCAATTGAAGGCACATACAGAAGAGCTCAAGTATTCTTAAAGTTCAGAAACTCACTTATTACTACTAACACACTAGTCTTATTTTTCTCAGCAGTATCTATAAATTCATATTTATTAACTGGCAGTAACATTTATATAAGCACCTGGAATAAAACTTCTTTACAAGCACTGAAGCAATGCTTACCAGTACATGATTTTTGTTGAGATGGAACTGTGAGGTTAGCAACAGCATATCTAAAACAACTGCTCTATGGAGAACTGAAGTGAGATGCTAAGTGTACAGGACAATAGGTAACACCTTTAAGAGGTGCTAACAAGGACAGAAAGAAAGAAACATAAGAAAGGTAGAGATGCATTTTCACTTGAAATCTAAGTGGAATAATTCTGTTGAGTCTAAACAATATCATTAGTTAAAAATACACCCAGGTCCACATACAGAGATAGGTTTTCCAAAGCCCTATTGCAGCACTCCAGCCATTCTTACATTCATCTGCCCTGTCATACACTGCTGCTGCTAAGTCTTGTCAGTCGTGTCTGACTCTGTGTGACCCCATAGACGGCAGCCCACCAGGCTCTTCTGTCCCTGAGATTCTCCAGGCAAGAACACTGGAGTGGGTTGCCATTTCCTTCTCCAAGCATGAAAGTGAAAAGTGAAAGTGAAGTCACTCACTCGCGTCTGACTCTAGCTACCCCATGGACTGTAGCCTACCAGGCTCCTCCGTCCATGGGATTTCCCAGGCAAGAGTACTGGAGTGGAGTGCCATTGCCTTCTCCATGTCATACACTGAACAATCACAAAAACTACATATTTAGGTAAATAAATGAATGGATATTTCTCAACAGATTTTCTCCAATCCTGACCAATTAACTGATAAAAAGAGATAAATCTTCAATGGCATTATGTAGTTTAGAATTTAACAGAAAGAAAAAAAAGTGATTCAGAGATAGAGATTATTATTTACATGCGCACTTCCACTGTTCACTGTGTTAAGTTTTAGGGGAAAAAAGCTTTACAATGTACCAAAATAAGCAGATTTCAGGTTTCTTTTGTTTTTGCTTTTGTAAAAAGTATAGCCTATGCAAGACAAACCACACTGTGTTAATTTCAACACAACCTAGTACTAATGCTTCTTTCAGACTATATACACACCCTTTACATGCCCTCATCCTGGGACAGTCTTCATGGTTTTTAATTCAGGGTCCATACGCACATCAGTTAACACATGAACTGTCTGGACGTTATACCACATTAATACAGATGTCTGACTGTAAACATATATTTCTCAGAAACAGGCCCCTAGTTTGCTTCAGTTTCTCTAAGGGATCCTAGATCATCTAAAAATGGTTAAGTAACCTTGGTATAGGAAACTCCTTCACTAAAAGGGAGGCTGAGAAGATTAACCTTAATGACCTAAGAAACTAAGATGGAAATGGCAACTCACTTCAGTGTCCTTGCCCGGGAGGTCCATGGACAGAAGTGCCTGGTGCACTACAGTCCATGGGGCTATAAAGACTTGGACATGACTGAAAGAATGAACACACACAAGAAACTAAGAATATGATGTCCTAGAGGAGACTGGTAAAAAGCCCTCCTTTTTTTTTCCCCCCACAAACACCAGAAACTATGGAAAAAATACATTTTTTTGTTGTCGCTGTTGTTTTTTTCAACAGTTCAGGACTGGAAGGTTTTGAGTCTCCGACCCCGTGCCCCGCTCCTTCAATCTGCAACTGGAAAGTTGCAAGTACTGACTGACCAAAAGTTTTGGTGTGACAAGTAATAAAAGTGATTATTAATTGCTATACGGAAACTACCTGGTGAATCATAGTAGGGAGCTTACACTGTTCAACAGTGTCAGTGCTTTCAGTTAACAATTGATATACTCTGAAAACTGGACTGATTTAACTACTAACGAAGCTGTCAAAAGATTTTAATTTTTAACTACTCTTGTGGTCTAAACAGCCTATCTAGTTACTTTATGCTCCTACCCATACCCTAAATGATGTTCAAATACTGTACTAGAAAAAGGTTCTTCAAACAATCTATTTTTCCACTCATGGCACATCTCAGTATTTTGCAGAAAATACCAAACTCTATAGAGGACAATGTTGTCCAACCCAAAGAAGTGTCAAGATCTCTCCGGAGGCAGGAAGATTATGAGACGTCACATTCCTGATAAGCAACTTGTTCCCACATTCAGTCTAAGGCAGAACCAAACATTCAGGGTACATGTTTTCACTGCAATCTCGAAAAACAAATGGCCAAAGTTGAAATGTTACTTGCTATAGGGTCCTCCACTTCCTCCATAATCGTAGGACTGCTGTGACTGGTCATCGATGCTGTAACTTGTCTGGTAGAAATCCGTGTTTAAATTATCAAAGCCTGACATTGCAAATGATCTGCAACAGAAAAATGGCAAAGACAGCTTATGCCTAAGGGCCTCCTGAATTCGACCCTGACACTTTACTTAAGCGAATACCCTCAGAAGGTGGCAAATAATTCTATAATTTAGGGTTGCAGCATTTGGAAGGTGGGTCGCGGGGTTGGGTGTGCTAAAGAAATGTCTCTAAGTCAAGGCCCAGGAAGACACCTCCACTTCGAGGGGCTGATAAGCCCTGGGTACGGGAGGAGCGTTGTCACGGGAGGAGGGGTTCTGTGGGGTCTAAAATACCAACAGCAAAGATGATTCGTCACGTCGGGATAGGGCTTCACAGCTGAAAACACGACAGCCTCTTTGCAAAATAAGGCCTGGGCCGGCCGGGAAAGCGCATAGTCTCGCAGGATCCGCGTCAGCAAGGCCCGAAAGGGAGGGAGGGTCGGAGAGAAAGAACCCGGGCGCGGCGCCCACGAGCCGCCCTGCCCAGGTGCGGGGAGAAATCGAACATCATGCCACAGAATTGGGCACTCACCAAACGTGGAGGCAGCGGCGGCGGCGGTAGCTTTAATAGCCCCCAACCCCCCCAAACTCAGCTAAGGACCCTGTACTGGACCGGTTGCTACGTGTCAGAAGAGCAAAGAACTGCTTCCGGGGCACGCCCGCTCGCGCAGGCGCCTTGGCAGACTTTGGGCTCGGGTTGGAGGGCGGGGGGCGGGGTTGGTGGGGCGGTAAACGCGATATGGAGCACGCGCAGTATCGCCCAACTAACTCCCGCGGCGGACTTACGCGAGGAGGGGAAAGCTTCTGGCAGCTTGGTTAGCGGTGGAGGCAGTAAGGCGCAGGCGCAGAATTGTTGCTTACTACTTCATTGGAAGGACTGGTGTTGAAGCTGAAACTCCAATACTTTGGCCACCTGATGCGAAGAACTGACTCATTTGAAAAAACCCTGATGCTGGGAAGGATCGAGGTCAGGAGGAGAAGGGGACGATAGAAGATGAGGTGGTTGGATGGCATCACCGACTTGATGGACATGGGTTTGGGTGGACTCCGGAAGTTGGTGATGGACAGGGGAGCGTGGCGTGCTGCAGTCTATGGGGGTCGCAAAGAGTCAGACACGACTGAGCGACTGAACTGAACTGAACTTCAGAATGAGAATTGCTTTGTAGACCTAGTGCCTGGGTGAAGGCGTGGAAATACAGATACACACACTAACTCCAAATGAGACAAACAAAAATAAAGAAATAAAAATAAACATATTCCTTGCAAACAAAATCACTAACAAAAAGACAAACTATATATATATATATATATAAAGGAGTATACTCTAGAAAGAGAAGAGCAGCTACGCTTTGAGATTTTATGCTCCATAAAGAATTTCTGAAATTGCTCATGCAGTTATGTAATTTATCACCTTTTACAAATAATTTGATAATTGATTGATGTATGTACCATCTGCTCAGTGGTAAAGAATCTGCCTGCCAATGCAGGATAATAGGAGACTTGGGGTTCCATCCCTGGGTTGGAAAGATCCCCTGGAGGAGAAATGGCAACTCAATCCAGTATTCTTGCCTGGAAATTTCCATGGACAGAGGAGCCTGATGGGCAGCAGTCCTGTCTAAGTGAGAACACACACACACACACACACACACACACTACAGTCTGAACACACACACACACATCCCATCTGCAGAATTCTAGGTAGAATTACTATATCCTGATTTGCTGGAGACAACCTCAGTTGTTCCATTCTAACCCTGCTTTTTCCAGTATAATTATTAATTTTATTCCCTTTTCATTTTCAAAAATATTAGTTTGGCTGATAAATTATATGTTGTACTCTCTTTAAGTTTCACTACCTAGGAAGCAGTTTCTAGTTACCAACAATGTGCATTAATGTATCACTTCATTTACTTAGTGATCTTACTGAAAAAAATTCTGGTCTGTTTATTCTGATGTTTCCACTTTTTTGCTGTCCAAAAGAGATATTACTCTCGAACAAAATACAAGAATATAAGAGTTAAAAAGTACTTGCTTATGAATGAATTGTTAGATGAAGATGTTACTCAACTTCTGCTTCTGTCCATGAGAATAATTACTATATTTACTGATTTTCTTTCTGCTTCGATCCTGGCCCCAGATGAGAAGCCAAGCAAGAAAATTGTTATATGCTTAAATCTTCCTTATTGTTTGGTAGCCTGCAGAAGCCCCTTGGGAATTCTGAGACTATCAGTCAATTTCATAGCTAGTAATGCAGGCTTTTCTTTTTAGAAGTTTTCTTTTTTTTTTTTTGGTGTTGCATACTCCACCTCGTGCCACCCCATGATAGTCTCCAGAAAATATGTTAAAGGAAATTGGAGTACTTGGTAAACATGCTGACTTCTGTTAAAGTCATTGAGGCAGATTCATTAGGAGAGAACCTCAACCAGGTCAAGGGATGATGGAACATGAAGGGGTTCTGGAGAGGCTGCCCAGTCCTTCCCTGGGACCTAGATGTCAGTCTCTAAACTTGGAACAAAAAAGGGAAGAACATTCTAATCATGAGCAATATCTGTTAATTATATTGACAGTCATGATAATCTATACACTAACACTTGTACATTCTTATACAAGAAAACTCTGCTTTTTCAGAATGGCAGTTAAATTGTGCTTTGTTATCTTGAAGATGCCTTCTTTTCTCTCTGTTTTACAGTAAATATATCATGGGGAATTGTGCCAGGAAATGATGGTTTGAACATAGGTCCTTTCCCTCTACTTTCAGCTATATCCACGGTCATCAAGTGAGGTGGGCGTTTGAAAGCTGTGTGCTTATTATGTCAAGCTCCACAATGAAACCTGATAATTTTGGTAAAAACCAATGTAAGTGCCGAAGATTTGTTTTCACTATCCATGAATATTAATTAGCTAACTCAATATGACCATTATATTTCTCCCAAGTTATTCTTTATCCCTTAGAAAAGAGTTTCCTCATCAAATTCTGGACCTGTTATTTCAATTATTTTACTTTTAACAATAAATTGTTGTTTATGAAGACATTTGCCTATAACAACACTGAATGCTTTTGGACAGAACTGATTTGCAAAAGGCAATGAACTTTAACCATAATGTAATAATTATTCTTGGGACTTTGACTTCAATATTATAAGTGCCTAATGGTGCTTTATTTTTTTTAAGTCTTTTAAAGACAATTTTTAAAGCAACACTATAAGCTCACAGATATCCTCTAAAATAGCATTTCTAATGTTCTATCAGCAGAAATTCCTAACCTTTTTGGCACCAGGGACCAGTTTCATGGAAGACATTTTTTCCACAGACCTGCAGTGGAGAGGTTGTTCATTTTGGAATGATTAAAGCTCATTACATTTGTTGTGTACTTTATTTGTATTATTATTACATCAGCTCCACCTCAGAGCATCAGGCATTAGATCCCAGAGGCTGGGGACCCCTGGATAGATGTTGTGGTCTGCAATAAGAATTTCACTGATGGTAGTAGAAGTTCTATATCTCAAATACCTTAGATGGAAGGAGAAATAATGGTAAAAAAAAAAAAAAAACAGCTTTAGAGGACTGGGTTCTATTGATGGCAGAGCCCCTCATGCCAAAGGTATATTTGAAAAATGTAATTGCTAACCCTTGTGTATACTTACTGTGTGCTAGGCACTGCTCCAAGCTCTTCACACTTTTGAACTCAATTACTTTTCCCAACAACCTGATAAGGTAGGTACTTTCTATTTTTTCTTAGTAAAACTGAGAACTGAGAGGTTAAATAATTTATAGACCTGAGATTTGAACCCAGATGGTCTTGATCCCAAGTCCTTGTGCTAAACCACTAGACTGTTTTGTTGTTATGTTACATATGTAAGTGGGGGAAAGAAAATATTTCTAATAAATATACTACTTTGTCTAATGTGTGGTTTTCTATATATGTGTACATAATATGGTAAAATTGCAATTGGACAGTTGATAATTATATCAGCATCCCCAAATGTATATGTGTTCAAATTGATTTTCAAAATATTTTTTGTAATCTTCTTGTTGGTTATATAACAAATCTCCTAATGTTCATGTTTACTTATATTAGTCATGTAATTTAGTTAATAATGTATAGTGATAAATGATGCATGTTCTGGAACCAGACTGCCTGGATTTACATTCTTACTAGCCATGAACCACTCGCCATTTACACTTACTAGCCATGAACCTTCAGTAACTTAGTTAAGGGCTTTGGGCCTTATATTTCTCATGTGTAAGAGCAGGATAATAAGCGTATTCATCATGTGTGGTTGCTAGGAGGATTGTTATGAGATAATGCATTTAATTATCTATATCTCATGAGAAACACTGGGCTGGAAGAAGCACAAGCTGGAATCAAGATTGCTGGGAGGAATATCAATAACCTCAGATATGCAGATGACACCACCCTTATGGCAGAAAGTGAAGAGGAACTAAAAAGCCTCTTGATCAAAGTGAAAGAGGAGAGTGAAAAAGTTGGCTTAAAGCTCAACGTTCAGAAAATGAAGATCATGGCATCTGGTCCTGTCACTTCATGGGAAATAGATGGGGAAACGGTGGAAACAGTGTCAGACTTTATCTTTCTGGGCTCCAAAATCACTGCAGATGGTGACTGCAGCCATGAAATTAAAAGACTCTTACTCTTTGGAAGGAAAGTTATGACCAACCTAGATAGCATATTTAAAAGCAGAGACATTACTTTGTCAACAAAGGTCCGTCTAGTCAAGGCTATGGTTTTTCCAGTGGTCATGTATGGATGTGAGAGTTGGACTGTGAAGAAAGCTGAGTGCCCAATAATTGATGCTTTTGAACTGTGGTGTTGGAGAAGACTCTTGAGAGTCCCTTGGACTGCAAGGAGATCCAACCAGTCCATTCTAAAGGAGATCAGGCCTGAGTGTTCTTTGGAAGGAATGATGCTAAAGCTGAAACTCCAGTACTTTGGCCAGCTCATGCAAAGAGTTGACTCATTGGAAAAGACTCTGATGCTGGGAGGGATTGGAGGCAGGAAGAAAAGGGGACGACAGAGGATGAGATGGCTGGATCGCATCACCGACTCGATGGACGTGAGTTTGAATGAACTCCAGGAGATGGTGATGGACAGGGAGGCCTGGCGTGCTGCGATTCATGGGATCACAGAGTCGGACACGACTGAGCAACTGAACTGAACTGAACTGAACTGAGGGCTTCCCAGGTGTCACTAATAGTAAAGAACCTACCTGCCAATGCAAGAGACATAAGACAGGTAGGTTTGAACCCTGGGTGGGGAAGATCCCCTGGAGGAGGCAATGGCAACCCGCTTCAGTATTCTTGCCTGGAGAATCCCATGGACTGAGGAGCCTGGCTGGCTACAGTCCATAGGGCTGCAAAGAGTTGGACATGGCTGAAGCCAATTAGCACACATGCATCTATGTCTAAGTACTAAGTACTCAATTAATGCATACAGTTATTATCATTGCTAAATCTATGTAGCTATAGGAAGCAATAAGATTTTATCAGCAACCAAAATGGACTTTTAAAAAACTATAATGGTAAGGTTTGAACAAACTTTGCATTTCTGAGATCAGCCATATACATTCATTCCAATGCTTCCCTACAGATTTTGCATTATTTTATAATTTGTCTTTTCATATTTTGGGGTATATAAAAATATGCTTTCTTCACCTTCTGCCCCAGATTCTCCAAATTGGGCTTGTTTACATTGCTAATTTTAGTCTCACAAATATCTTTTCATGTCAGATACTGTTTGTTTAAGAACCACTCATACACTGAAGCAGTTGTACTTGAAAATTGTACAGTGCTATCCATATTTGATTTTCTTGATGTATTTCATGTTATTTCAAATACTGAAGAAAATGTGTTCATATTTCTGCTTTATGTGCCTTTTTCTTGTCTCTTTCCTCAATAAATATAATTTAATTTATAAAGAGATAATGCATAAGTTGATTCATGTTGCAGAAAATATGTTTATGTGCAAAGAAAGAAAATGACTGTCTTGGCCAAAAAAAAAATTACCATAAAATTTTAATATGTAACATTTCTTAAAATCATAAAGGGATCAGGTTTTATATACTCAATGAGAGTAAAGTCTAGAAATTACTGCAAGTGTAATCTACTACACTTGCTTAGACAGTTCATTTTTTATATTTTTCTGTTAAGATTCCTCCTGACCCTCTCAAGCTACCATGCTTCTCACTACAGTTTAACTCTTTGCTGTTATAATGAATGTCATATTCAACTCTACTTTTATTATTAAACAATATTTCCAGGGCTAGATATTGCTCCTTTGGATGCTTTAAGGCAGATAACTTAAATGTGAGTTTAAGATGTTCTTGTTTAAGTTTGTATCTTGCCTCTTGGTGTATACATGCTTGAAAAACAAAATCCTAGTTTTTAATTTTGATATGATTTTCACCTTAATGTTTTGATAATAACAATATCTCACCTGAATAGGGCTTCCCAGGTGGCACAGTGGTAAAGAATTCGCCTGCCAATGCAGGAGATGCAAGAGATGTGTTTGATCCCTGAGTCAGGAAGATCTGGAATAAGAAATAAAAACCCACTACAATATTCTTGCCTAGAAAATTCCATGGGCAGAGGAGCCTGGTGGGCTACAATCCATGGGGTCACAAAGAGTTGGACATGACTTAGTAACTGAGCGTGCACGCGCACACACACACACACACACACACACACACACACTTGCCTGAGTATGAGTTAGATCACAGGGCGCATGATCACAGGTGGCCATGTGAGAGAATCTCCTATGAAGCAGCTGTGAAGCAGCTCCTGTGAATGCTCCTGTGAAGCAGCATACCCTTTTAAAAAATCATTACTCTTACTTTCTTCAATTGTTTCCTTAATGTTAGAGAATGCATATTCTCTGAACAGAAAATGGTTATTATTACGGTCTTGAGAAAGAGTAGGTTACTCTCTCTTAACTGTATTGCTTTTAATGTACTTGGGTATGATGTTTTATTCTTAAGACTTCTAATTATAACACTGATTAAACTATTTTCTTGATGAATATAATTTCATTTTAAAACAGAGGTATGTGAAATCAAACTTACAACTTTCATTAAATTCTGAAAATTTGGATCTGGAAATCAAAGGCAAACACATTTTTGCATCTTGATTTTAAATTAAACCATTATGATGTTTTTACTCTTCCCTTGCAGTCTTAAATCTGCAGAAATTAATGAAAATCACAAATCCCCTACTGTCTGAGATAATGAATTTTTCTCTCTGGAAGAAAATATAAGTATTTCTTGACTCTTGCTAAGATTTTATTTTAGAAAGATTAATTCTCCAAGCCAGGCTTCAGCAGTATGTGAACTGTGAACTTCCAGATGTTCAAGCTGGTTTTAGAAAAGACAGAGGAACAAGAGATCAAATTGCCAACATTTGCTGGATCATCAAAAAAGCAAGAGAGTTCCAGAAAAACATCTATTTCTGCTTTATTGATTATGCCAAAGGCTTTGATTGTGTGGATCACAATAAACAGTGGAAAATTCTGAAAGAGATGGGAATACCAGACCACCTGACCTGTCTCTTGAGAAACCTGCATGCAGGTCAGGAAGCAACAGTTAGAACTGGACATGGAACAACAGACTGATTCCAAATAGGAAAAGGAGTATGTCAAGGCTGTATATTGTCACCCTGCTTATTAAACTTCTATGCAGAGTATATCATGAGAAAAGCTGGGCTGGATGAAGCACAAGCTGGAATCAAGATTGCCAGGAGAATATCAATAACCTCAGATATGCAGATGACACCACCCTTATGGCAGAAAGTGAAGAGGAACTAAAGAGCCTCTTGATCAAAGTGAAAGAGGAGAGTGAAAAAGTTGGCTTAAAGCTCAACATTCAGAAAACGAAGATCATGGCATCTGGTCCCATCACTTCATGGGAAATAGATGGAGAAACAGTGGGAACAGTGTCAGACTTTATTTTCTTGGGCTCCAAAATCACTGCAGATGGTGATTGCAGCCATGAAATTAAAAGACTCTTACTCCTTGGAAGGAAAGTTATGATCAATCTAGACAGCATATTAAAAAGCAGAGACCTTTGCCAACAAAGGTCCATCTAGTCAAGGCTATGGTTTTTCCAGTGGTCATGTATGGATGTGAGAGTTGGACTATAAAGAAAGCTGAGCACCAAAGAATTGATGCTTTTGAACTATGGTGTTAGAGAAGACTCTTGAGAGTCCCTTGGGCTGCAAGGAGATCCAACCAGTCCATCCTAAAGGAGCTCAGTCCTGGGTGTTCATTGGAAGGATTGATCTTCAAGCTGAAACTCCAATACTTTGGCCACCTGATGTAAAGAGCTGACTCATTTGAAAAGACCCTGATGCTGGGACAGATGGAGGGTGGGAGGAAGAGGGGATGACAGAAGATGAGATGGTTGGATGGCATCACCGACTTGATGGACATGGGTTTGGGTGGACTCCGGGAGTTGGTAATGGACAGGGAGGCCTGGACAGGGAGGCATGGCATGATGCGGTTCATGGGGTCTCAAAGAGTCAGACACAACTGAGCGACTGAACTGAAGTGAACTGAACTGAATATCATTTAAAAGAGTAGTTGATTTTAGGTTCACAAATATCTTTTCTTTCCTGGACTCTCCAGAAGTTCTTCCTGTCAATTCCAAAATTGGAATGTAATAATAGACCCCTCTTCCTGTTCCCTGGAAATTAAATATCTCAGCTTCACATGAAGATTTTGAGAGGGCAAGAGATTAGACTGAATTCACTGAGATATCTCTAAATTAAAAAAAAAATAGACTGGTCTTCAAAGACAATCAGGACAGCAAGTGTCTCTGAAAATGACCAAAACAATTCTAATTTGACTCGCTTCCCATAATGAAAGTTAGTAGCTCATACAGTAAAGAATCTTCCTGGAATGCAGGAGACCCAGGTTTGATCCCAGGGTTGGGAAGATCCTCTGGAGAAGGGAATGACAACCCATTCCAGTATTCTTGCCTGGAGACTCCCATGGACAGATGAAGCTGGTGGGCTGCTGTCTGTGGGGTTGCAAACAATCAGCCGTCCCTGAGCGACTAACACTACTACTGCTACTAGAAGTGCCACTTGTTCATTTCCTACCTTCTGACTTTACAAGTAAGAATCTGAGGCAAGAAATGTGTTGCAAGACCTAAACTTAAACTGCTGCCATGACATTTCTGACTCTGATGGACTCTAAAAGCCCAGTTTGTAAATTGTTGTCTCAATAATTTCATCAACTAGGGGCATAAGAGGCAAGGCCCTAGCCAGCAGGGAAGGCTGCACACCTGGCTAGTTCTACCAACCACAGCATTTATACCCTGCCTGGTTGTCAACCTAGTTGGTCTTACCTTCCTACAAGTTGGTGAAATTATTCAAAGAGACCAAGCATGTCCCCCACCATGGGAACCAGGGATCACCTCCCTCTCCAAACACCACAAAGTCTGTCTCCCACAGCCCCTGTGGGTTCATTCTATTCTGAGTGCAATATCCACCATCCATGTGAACCTGAAAGACTTGCAGTGTCCCCACAGGGACTGAGTATATGTGATTAATAAACTGATGCCAATCTCATCTGTCTAGTGTTGAGTGTCATATGTTCAGCTAATCCCTCCTTCACCAACAAGGTGAATAGATGATCAGAACAAGGGATTTGATCAGGTATGTTAACATGACTTGTGTCAGATTCATCACTGTATCCTTATTGTGACTTGCAGATGGTAGTTGACAAATAAAGATGAGATGGTAAATGAGTAAGTGTAACCATCTAATTACATCAGAAGCTTTGTTAGGTTAAAGGTCATATTAGATTGACTTTGTGTCCCAACTCTAGGGCATAAAATAATGTCATCTTTTTGGTATGTTTGTATTTTATTTGACAAATATTTGTTGAGAATCTATCATGTGCCCGTTACTATATGCAACAAATAGACTGTCTGCCTCTTTGTGTATTAAGCTCGAAAGAGTCCTGTTCTTCCACCTCCCCTGCAGGGTGACTGCACGCTAGCCCTCTTGAGTAGCCTCCTTGGAGGAACACTCCTGTTCCCCAGTACTTCCAGCTTGATGAAGTCATCCTGAGATTCCATCAAGCCAAACTTGCCATTCCTTGTTTGTGAACTGGAATGTCCAGGCCAGGAAAAGTCTCTCATTTGCAGACCTGCTGCTTGGTAGAAAGTTTATAGTAACCTGCCAGTGAATGGCAGTGATAAAGCCCTGCCTTAACTGAGAGGTCCTATCACTAAGACTCGCTAGTCCTGAGCATTAGTGCACATGAGGTCAGACACTGGGGTACTGCATATCTTGAGAACACTTTTTGTTTGTTTGTTTGTTTTCAAGTCAAGTGTGAGTGGATCCATGCCAATGGGAATCCACAAAAGCACTAATCTAATGCCTTGGCAATAACTTTTCTTAAATTCTTCTGTCATATTCCCAAAGACAATTGTTCTTGTTCTAGTTATCTATTGCTTTATTTAGAAAAGACCTCAAAATTTGGTGGCTTAAAACAAAAATACTAACATTAATTTTCCCTCCAAATCTATAAATTTGGGCAGGGCATGGCAGGGATACCTTGTCTGTGTTTCATACGGCTTCAGCTGGGGAGGTGGGGGAAGTGGTGCTCAAAGGCTGCTTACTGCAGTCATCTGAAAGTTCTCTTGTATTTATATATGTCTGACTATTGCTGGCTGCAGGACAGGGCCTTAGCTGGAGCTCTCAACCAGAACATCTACATGAGGCCTCTCCATGTGGCATGGGCTTCCTCAAAATATGGTGACTGGACTAAAGAAGAGCATCCTGAGAAGGAGCACCAGTCAGAATCTGTATCAACCACCATTTATACACGATCCTCAGAAGTCACACAGCATCACTTCTGATGCATTCTTTTGGGTAGAAATAAGTCATGAAAACTGATCCATATTCAAAGAAAAGGGAATTAGACTCCAACTTCTGGTAGAAGGCTATCAAAGATTTTTTTTACATGTTTTAAAACTACTGCTTCCAATGGCATACAAGTGGTAAAAAGAAAAACATGTTTTCTTTTGTAATCAGACAGATCGGTACATACTAGTAGCAATGAAGAAATGAAGTGAAAGAGAATGAAAGAATTCAAAATATGTATTAGATCCTGACATGTGAGTAAAGGGCTGCTTCAAGACTGGGTATGTTAGTTGATATTTTGTGGTTCTGTAGAGATGGTCTGATCATGTGCATTTGGCAGTGCTATTCAGTTACTATTGAAGTATTCTGCTTACTTATTATTATTATTACTTACTTGTTATTCTTCAGAAAAACATGGTCTCTAAACCAAACACTGTATTCATAGAATAAAGCAAGTTTGGATAACTATTCTTTGGAGCACATTCTCTACCTATGATACACAACATTTGCTGTTTAGCTTTCTCATGATGCAAAAAAGGATGACTGTTTTGTTTCTAGAATTTCATGTCAGTAGAGTGTTTATGCTGTACTCATTTTGCCCCCTAGTGGCTTCCTATATCCTCGTTCTGTATTTACATTTAATGTTCACATTTTTTGGAATATAAGAAGGGAAAGTACTGCTCTGTCCCTTCTGCCACATGCCTCATTTTACGTGAGAAGATTAAGACCCAGACAACTTGTGGGACTTGTCTGATGTCACACAGGCCAGACAGAATTCAATATTGCTGTCTCATGCCAAGTACAAAGAAGACCCGCAAAAGTACAACGCTATTGTTCGTTGATGAATAGGAAACACTGTCAGACAAGTGGGAGGTACTCAGTAAAAATTTGATAATAAAAATAATTAATCAATCAAGATTAGGATCAATATCTTTACATTCCATGCTTTATGCTGTTTATTATGTGGTCTGTCTTTTTATCTTCATCATGTCTTTCTCATAGCACTTGACACTTGATTTATTTTACTTCACAACTATTTCAAATCCTTCAACTACTTTACCTATCACTCATTTTGTCATTAGGATTATTATATTATCATTCGCTTGTTCATTCAATTTCAGTGAGTACCAACTGCCTCAGGCACTGTGCTACCTATAGGGCTACAACAAATTACTTACATTTTTTTATTTAAAAATTTTAAATTATAGTAAAATATATTACCATAAAATTTACTACCTCAACTATTTTTAAGTATACAGTTCAATAGTGTTAAATATATTCACGTTGATTTGCAACCCATCTCCAGAACTTTTTTACCTTACAAAAATGAAACTCTGTATCCACTAACAGCTTCCCATTGCCCCTTCCCCCAGCCACAGCTTCCACCCTTCTACTTTCTATTTCTATACATTTGACTACTTTAGATGCTTCATGTAAGTGGAATCATGCACTATCTTTGTGTGACTAGATTATTTCACTTGGTCTAACTTCATCTATATTGAAAATGTGTCAGAGTTTCCTTCCTTTTAAGGCTGAATGATATTCCATTTTATGTATATACCACATTTTGTTTAACCATTCATCCGCTGATGGACACTTGGATTGTTTCTACCTTTTAGTTACTGTGAATAATGCTGCTATGGCCATGTACCTGTTTGATATCCTAATTTTACTTTTAATTTTTTTGGCTATATACACAGAAGTGGAATTGCTCGATTATTTGGTAATTCTATTTTTAATTTTTTTGAGGGAGTTCCACACTGTTTTCTGCAGTAGATACATTTTATATTCCCATCAACAGTGCACAAGGGTTCCACTTTCTCCACAAACTTGCCAAAGCTTATTATTTTATTTATTTGATGATAGCTGAGCGACTGAACTGAACTGAACTGAATTGTAATAGGTATGAAACAATATCTCATTGTGGTTTTAATCTGGATTTCCTTAGCAATTAGTGATATTGAGCATCCTTTAATATGCTTTTTAGTCCTTTGTATAATTAAAAGAGGCACTTAATTCATCACTTGCTTCCTCTGTATATGGAGAAATCTCCTGATAAGAGCCATTTCTTTCCTTTTTTCCTTTGATATGCTATATCTCCATTTATTTAAGATCTGAATAATGATAAAATAATAACTAAAACTTGCATTACATTTGTATCTGTTACGTGTGAGGTATTGTTTTAAGTGCCTTATATCATTAACATATTTATTTCTCAAAACATCCTTGTAAGGTGGATACTATTACTATCCTTAATTTACAGAGGGTGGCATGGAGGCACAAGAAGCATATGCCTTGTCCAGAGTCACATGGCTGCTAAACAGTAGAACCAGGATTTGTACCTTTAAAGTTGGCTTCAGAGTCTGTGTGCTTATCCAGATGTATTTTGCTTCTCTGAGAGCCCCTCAATCTTTTTTTATACCTTTTTAATATCACGTACATATTATGTGATATCTTCCTCGACACTTCTAATGTACAAGTTTGTATGAATTTGGGTTGCAGACAAAAGAAAAAAAAACTTAAGTGCAAATTGATTGCATTGTAAGGAGAAATTAATTACCCCCATGGATGGCAAATCTAGGGTACAGCTAGCTTAGGATATGTTCGAAACCAGGGGCTCAAACAATTTTACTTATACCCCAGTGATCTCAGCAAACATCCTCAAACATCTCTTTTGGTCTGATTGAGCACCATGCTTGTTACTGAAATAACAGTGGTGGCAGGGAGTACAAAATGCTCTGATTGATCTGCCCAAGTGAGTCACATGCCCACACTTAAAACAAAGGTGGCATCAATACCACTGAAACCACAGAAACTCGGAGTTGGGGTGGGGGTTGGGCTCGAGGCATCCGTTCATTATTATTACTACTTTTTTTTTTTTTTAAGGGAGAAGGGAGGCTGTGTTTCTCCCTCTAAGAACAAATTTGTAAGATAAATTGTTTGTTAGATAGTCCAAGTGCAGGTTGGAAAAGAGTTTCCAGACACAGAATATTTCGGAAGGGAGTGAGTTTATTAGGAGCAAAAGGAAGAGATAATGCGGGCACTACAAGCATAGTAGGTCCACCTCTTAACAGATCAAGAAGAGTCAGCAGTTACCTGGGTTAGTAGCCAATTTTTATAGCCTCAAGACAAAGAAAATTGCTGCTGGAAGGTTTGCATTAGATGATTGGTTAGGGCACTGTAGGGTGACTACTGGGGTGGGCATTTTTGCCTAATTTGGGGTCAGGAAGCTTGCTGGTGAAGATCGGGGGGCTTTTGGCAACAGTTACAAAAGGGTTCAGTCAGTTTCAGAGGCGCTCTCGGTTCTCTGCTCCACTTCTTTAGCTGTGGTAGAAGGCCTCACACCTGGGCCTTGGGGCAGGACTCAACATTATTATTTTTTAATAGCTTTTGCTTATATGGTTTGAATAATTTAAAAATCTAACATAAATTTAATGATTGTACCAGACACTATGGTATGTATTACACATATGCATAATTAACCCTTACAAGAGCACTGTCATGCAGATGCTCTTATCATTTTGTTTATGAGAAAACTCAGGTGTACGTGGAACAGGAAGCAATAACTGGTCGTCAGTGACCCAGTTTATAAGTGGTGCAGGCAAGATTCTCCCCCTGCCAGGCTGGCTTCAGAACCTCTTCTCCAACTCTCTTGTAAAGAAGGGTGCTTGTCCCATACAGACACTGAAGCTCACGAAAGAAACAGAAGAATTTATCGCTTATGTCAATGCCTGGTGTTCACCATTACGAAAGACATCAGGGACCCTCATCTGGCCAGTGCAGCTTACATTTAACACTGAAGTCTTAACATTAGCAATTAAAGTTTATAGATAAATAGGGAAAATATAAATATGTGGTTTACTGTATCAAGTTATGTGAGACACTGATTTAAAAATAAATAAGAATGGTCATTGGTCCCTGTTCAGAGTCTAAGAGAGTATGATTAAGAGTTAAAAAATTTATCCATCATCATCAAAAACATTGAATATTTTATTTGTAAGAACTTTAGTAACATTTCAGTTTTGCAGTGAAAAAAAACATAACTGCTAAAGCTCTCTGAAAATATTTTATCTTAAAAAAAAAAAAAGAAAATTTTAACCAGTTTGCTTAAGCAAGTGCCAAGATCTCTTCCATGTGCCCACATTTTCTTTTCAAGGCACATCCAATAAACAGCCAAAGCATCAAAGGCAAAATGCCAAACGTACATTAAATGTTTAGTATATTGGAAAAAGTGATTAAGGTAAGAGATTTTTCACATTTTCTTTTAGAATCACCATTTTATAATGTAGTATTGGGGGGGGGAAAAAAAGCACAAACATGGAGGAAGAATCATTCCAGAGTCAATTTTTTCACTAGATTGGTGATATTTGGGCTTCCCTTGTGGTTAGTTATTTAGGCAGGTATTTAGGCAGCAGAGGTGGCTCAGACAGTAAAGCCTCTGCCTGCAATGCAGGAGACCCGGGTTCTATTCCTGGGTCAGGAAGATCCCCTGGAGAAGGAAATGGCAATCCACTCCAGCACTCTTGCCTGGAAAATCCCATGGATGGAGGAGCCTGATAGGCTACAGTCCATGGGGTCGCAAAGAGTCGGACACGACTGAGCGACTTCACTCACTTTCACTTGTAGTTAAACTGGTAAAGAATCCACCTCCAATGCAGGAAACCTGGGTTGGGAAGATCCCTGGAGAAGGGAATGGCTACCCAATTCCAGTATTCTGACCTGGAGAATTCCATGGACAGAGGAGCCTGGCAGGCCACAGCCCATGGGGTCACAAAGAGTTGGACATGACTGAGCAACTTTCACTCACTCACTCACTGTGATATTTAGTGGGTTCTTTTTTTTTTTTTGGCTTCAATTACCTCAACTGGAAAATGCTGGAAGAAAAACTGGAATGTCGATGCATCGAGTCATCCATTCATTCTATAAGTCTTTGTTGGCCACCTCTTATGTGCTAGGCCCGGTGCCAATGCTGTGGATACACTCTAGTGCTGAGCAAAAGCCCTTGTGAGTCCTGCCCTGACAGAGCATACAGTGTCACTGGGGAAGACAGACCTGGTTCAAATAATCACTTATCAAATAGTCACAGGACTCCTTAGGACTTTTCAGTGCCTGTTTCACGTACACATAAACATGAAGGAATAAAGTACAAATTATCATCTGCGTTTATTGGAGAGATCTGATGAATGTTCCTTTGTTTCTTAGACTCATTTCCACCCCTCTCCCAGACTGTCAGCTAAGGATACTTCAGATCACTCATGGCAATTTTCTACATGTCAGTGACGTAATGCATTGACCTGGCTTATTATTGTAAATAGTATTTACTGTGTATATTCAATGCTTAATTTCAGATAATATTCCAATCTTCATTTTCATCTTATTCTTGGAACTGCATTTTTTTCCAACAAGGAGAGGTTGAAAAATAACAGCTCTTAATCCTGAAGTTGGCTTCCCAGGTGGTGCTAGTGGGAAAGAACCGGCTTGCTATTGCAGGAGATATAAGAGACATGGTTTCTATCCCTGGGTTGGAAACATCCCCTGGAGAAGGGAATGGAAACCCACTCCAGTATTCTTGCTTGGAGAATCCCATGGACAGAGGAACCTGGCGGGCTACAGTCCATAGGGTGGCAAAGAGTCAGACATGACTGAAGTGACTTAGCACACACACACACTCCTGAAGTCTGTTGTGATGTCATTTTGTTTCTTCAAAGAGTTTCAAAGGTAAGAACTAAAGAAAGAAAGAGACAGGTGGGTTTATTCTTATAGGTATAATAAAATATACCCAGGGTTCCTCTTTTCTTTCAGATCTCAGTTTTGTTGATACAACACGGATAAAAATGTGAAGTGTCTTTACTCAATAATTAATGACCTGAGGCTAGCGAGAGGTAGACTTCTTAATTGCTTATTTATTTATTACAATTCCTCTTTGGCAGTTCTTCTCTGAATTGCTTCATATACCTTAGGTCAGGTTGTTAATTAAATCTTTTGTAAAGGTTTGGTTTTACCTGTAAAAGCTCTCTTACAGGTCCCTGATATCTCTAAGTTGGGCTGAACGTGTGAGAGGAAGAGGCTATTTGTTGAGTGCCAACCAATGGCTTTGTTTAGAATATTTTTGCCAGCAGCTCTTCCACCTCAGGCTGTTATTTCATGAAAAGATACATGCACAAGTCACTGCTTCTGCAACCACCCCTCCAGCTCCACCGGAAGTGGATGTGGTTGGCTTAGCAGAGGGCACTCTTCCTTCTGAATCTAGCTTATGTGTACTGCTAGGAAGAAAGCTGGTATCTCTGGAGTTGTTTTTCGCTAGGGTAGGCAAGAGGCTCTGATAAACTGCAGTCATTATAAGTTTCTGGCTCTGTCACAACAGCAAGGCTGCTTTGATGTAGAAGAAGTTAGACAAAAATTTTGATTGATAATGAACATATCCAAATCTTAAAATTTCACCAAGGTTTTACTGTTGATGTGATCCTTCTCTGCAAATTTTTGTTTGGTACTTACAGAAAAAAGCTAATAAATATTTGCCTTGTGTCACTTGTAGATTTACTGTTATCTACTGTTAGCTGTGGAGAAGGCAGTGGCACCTCACTCCAATACTCTTGCCTGGAAAATCGCATGGACAGAGGAGCCTGGTGGGCTGCAGTCCGTAGGGTCACTAAGAGTCGGACACGACTGAGCAACTTCACTTTCACTTTTCATTTTCATACATTGGAGAAGGAAATGGCAACCCACTCCAGTGTTCTTGCCTGGAGAATCCCAGGGATGGTGGGAGCCTGGTGGGCTGCCATCTATGGGGTCGCACAGAGTTGGACACAACTGAAGCGACTTAGCAGCAGCAGCAACTGTTAGCTGTAGGGAACCATTGAGGCCAAATTCTCATGTTAGGTTTTCCTTTTTCTTGTGCCTCTCCACAGAAGGTCCATGAAAATATAAAGCTAGTTTTAATGATGCATTTTCTGGTAGAGTAATACATCTGGAGATGGGCTCTTTAGCCTGAAACTTTCTTAACCCTTAAAGGATACTAAACTACAAGTGGCTTGGCTGATGGTGAAAAGTGAGACATTTCAAGGTCTAGAAATTTTGCCACTGGGCAGCATCAGTAAAGGACTGAATAAGGGTAGGGGTTGGAGAACGGGCAGGTGGGAGAGTGTGTAGCTTGAAGAGACCAGATGGAAAATATCTTTTCAGGCAAATATCCTTCTCTCCTTCTCCACTCCAAGCCCTGTTACACACACAAAGGTTGAGAATCAATACTGAATTAAAACCTTGAAGAGCTAATCCTCCATCCCAGAATTGCCAAAAGGAAGATAAATGGTTAATTATTCATAACATCATCAAAGACAAGCCCTGAGGTCTTGTTAAGGCCTTGTACTCATGTATGATAGCTTGATGGCACCACACACTTGCAAGCATTTTTATAAACATGATGAATACTAATGGCATCAAAACATTCACTTAGACTTTTTGGAATTTTCAATGATGCCAGACACTGTTTTATACTTTATTTGAGTAACAGTTCTGTAAGTATTTAATGCATAATTTTTAACCTACTTGGGGAATGCACACTGTTTGGAAATTTGCATGAACTCTCTGGAATCTCTAGAAAATGCACAACAGGTATATGGGGATTTACACACAATTTCGTGGATTTTGTGAAGTCTCCTCATGGACCTGGGCTTCCCTGGTGGCTCAGACAATAAAGAATCCACCTGCAATGCAGGAGACCTGGGTTGGATCCCAGCGTTGGGACGATCCCCTGGAGAAGGAAATGGCAACCCACTCCAGTGTTCTTGCCTGGGAAACCCCATGCACACAGAGAATCCCATGGGAAATCCCATGGAAGAACTTGATATTTGAAAGCAAATTGGGCTAGGTAATGAGGACTTTGAGGAATAGTTTTCCTGTCTGAACGACGATGTTGTCAGGCACCTGCACAACACACAGTGATCTTGGGGCTTTTCTTATGGATTGCCAGCACTCCCTCCCCTTTTTCTTCCATTATAACATGGCACTGGCTTATTCATTCACCTGCTTGTCACATTGCTTACTCTTTTTTGAGAGTAAATAGATTGCTATCTTATTTTTCTTCCTTCACTAGAATGGTTCTAAAGACTGTACGTGGCCCCATGTCAGAGGTACTTATTGCATGCAGGATGAGGCTGACAAACCACAACCTGTTAGGAGAGAGAGGGGAAATCCACCGGAAAGTGGCTGTGGAAGGAACTTCAGGTTCGTTGTGGGTAACCAGGCCCACAGAGAGCAATGAATTACATAAACACAAATGAATACGTCTGTATTTTGTGACCCCCCTCCCACTCACCCAAAGTCAGGCACTTAGTCACTTTTTCCTCCGTGTCTCCTTTTCTCTGTTATACCTCGATTATAGCTGCTATCACCACAGTGGAATTATTTGTTTATGAGTCTGTCTCTCTTACTAGACTATGAGCAATTCCAAGACAGAGTCCATGGCTTATTTATCTCTGTACCCCAATCCAGTGGGGTTAAGAGTGCAGGGTTAAGAGTGCAGGCTTTGGAGTCAGACTGTCTGCATTCAAATCCACACTCTGTACATGGGAGGAGGACCATTAGGGCAAGCTACTTAACTTGTCTGAGCCTTGGTTCTCTTCCTTTCCTCCTTCCTTCCTCCCTCCTTCCTTCTCTCTTCTATCTTTTCTTCCTTTCATCCCTCAATTTCCTTTGCACCTAAAAGTATCACATTACTAAGTTGTATCAGTTTATTGTGAAGAGTAAATGAAATACTGTTTATCACAGTGAGAGTCACTATAGACAATAATAATGGTATCTCAGTTCCGTGTCCGACTCTGCAACCCCATGGACTGCAGCACGCCAGGCTTCCTTATCCATCACCAACTCCAGGAGCTTGCTCAAACTCAAGTCCATTGAGTCGGTGATGCCATCCAATCATTTCATCCTCTCTCATCCCCTCCTCCTTCTGCCTTATATCTTTTCCAGCATCAGGGTCTTTTCCAGTGAGTTAGTTCTTTGCATCAGTTAGCCAAAGTATTGGAGCTTCAGTTTCAGCATCCGTCCTTCTGATGAATATTCAGGACTGATTTCCTTTAGGATTGACTAGTTTGATCTCCTTGCTGTCCAAGGGACTCTCAAGAGTCTTCTCCAACACCCAAGTTCAAAAGCATCAAATTTTCAGCAATCAGCTTTTGTTATGGTCCAACTCTCACATCCATACATGACTACTGAAAAAACCATAGCTTTGACTAGGGAACATTTGTTAGCAAAGTAATGTTTCCACTTTTTAATATGCTGTCTAGGTTTGTCATAGTTTTTCTTCCAAGGAACAGTATCTATTATTATATAAATTAGTATTACTATTGATTCAATAATCAACTGATTATTGAATTAATAATCAACTAATTATTGAATTAATAATCATTTCCATACAAAGAGCTATCTCTCAACTTGTCTGTTAAATTGTCTCAAGGGTTGGAACGCGTTCCTTTCTGGTTTTCTACGTGTACCAGGCATTCAGTGAAAGTTTTTGACTAAACCTCTGGATATATAGCTGCATACACCTATTTTCATGGCAGTACAAAAAATCTTTTGAGCCCATAGATGCTAACATGTTAAATGTAGAGGGTTTTTCTCCTGAGGTCAATGCAGAAATGCAGATGAAGTTCTTTCAGCATCCATCCTGCAAAAGACAAAATCATTCATAACCACTGTAAACATGAAGCTGGGCTTGTATTTCTTGATATCACAGACAAAAGGGGTCTTTTTCTGCTAAGAAAGCTTGGCAGGAGGTAGTAGAGTGGTAGATTAAAATGGAGGCCTCGTTGCTGACTTGGTTTGAGAGTTTGAGACTTAGCAAGTAGAAAGAAACAAGCAATTGAAACTGCCACTCTTTGAGATTCTGGATATGAACAGGGTGACTCGGAGAAACTTGCATTTTCTCTTCAAAGCCTGGCGTTGATGCAGGAGTCTGTGGTAACACTGCCCTCTTCTGTTTTTCTGTATTGTTAATATTAATAACGTACGTGCATGTGTGCTAAATAGCTTCAGTTGTATCCCATTCCCTGTGACCCTATGGACTGTATGTAGCCCACCAGGCTCCTCTGTCCATGGGGATACTCCAGGCAAGAACACTGGAATGGGTTGCCATGCCCTCTTCCAGGGAATATTAATACCATGACCTCTCAAATCTGGTTTGAAGATCCTGACATGAATTTTCATTTTCCAAGAAATGCTTACTTAAGGCAGAGAGGAAAAGGAATCACATGTTTAATGTAAAGCATGATGACTTGACATTAAAAAGCAGGTTTTGTTATGAGGTATTCATTCAATTCCATCGTAGCTGGGTATTATATTTCAGGGGAATGGATGTAGTCAAGGCTCATAAATCAATCAATTCATTTATTGATTTGTGATCTGAGGAGCTACTATATTTCTCCTAGTTCTTAAAACTTCCCTATTCTTCCCTTGGAAGTTAAAACATAACCACTAGTTGACGCCCTGTGACTCTTGCGTTTATTACATATCCTCTCAGAGTAAGAACAGTTAAAGAGTTGTGAATGCCAGTTCTTCACACATCAACAGCCAGCACCACTTTCTGTGAATAGTATTGTGTGAACTGCTTTGTAACTGTTTTATCCTTTCCTTCTAAGTCCCTCTGTATATCTCTCTAAAGTAGTTAAAGCATAAGACTTTGAATCTATACCAAGGAATTCAGACTTTATTTTATGAACAGCAGGGAACCAATTGACATATTCAGGCAAAGGATGACATCTTTAGAAGGATGACACTGTCAGCTTTGTGTTGAATGAATTGAGATGAAAAACCTTGGAAGGAGGAAGAACATTAGCAGATCTGTATAATAGTACCATCTCTAGTACCTCCATGATGCATCCAAAATCCTCACATTTTTCCTTCCTTAACCCTAGTCAAGTCACTATCATCTATGGCCTGGATCCCTGCAACACTCTTTACTCTGCCCTATAGTCAATCTTGCTTCCCTACAATTCATTATCCCCAGAGCAGTCAACGTCAACTTAAAAAAAACAGGTAGACTAGAACATGGAGCTTCCCAGGTGGCACAGTGGTAAAGATCTTCCCTGTCAATGCAGGAGGCACAAGAGAGTGTGGGTCCAATTCCTTGGTCAGGAAGATCTGCTGTGGAAGGAAATGGAAAACCACTCCAGGATTCTTTTTTTTTTTTTTTTTTTACATTTCTTATTTATTTATTTTTATTTTATTTTATTTTTAAAATTTATTTATTTATTTTTTTTATTTTACTTTACAATTCTGTATTGGTTTTGCTATACATTGACATGAATCCACCATGGGTGTACATGCGTTCCCAAACATGAACCCCCCTCCCACCCCCCTCCCCACAACATCTCTCTGGGTCATCCCCGTGTACCAGCCCCAAGTGTGCCATATCCTGCATTGGACATAGACTGGCAATTCGATTCTTACATGATATTATACATGTTTCAATGCCATTCTCCCAAATCATCTCACCCTCTTCCTCTCCCACTGAGTCCAAAAGTCCGCTATACACCTCTGTGTCTTTTTTGCTGTCCTGTATACAGGGTCATCATTGCCATCTTTCTAAATTCCATATATATGTGTT